>NC_140297.1:118207630-118447278 GCF_964211825.1 Aythya ferina
AGAATTAGATTTGTTAGAAAATCTAGGGGAATATGGCCAGAAGGAAATGACTCTTTTTTGTTGTTGTCTTCAGCCTGAAAGTTTTCTCATGTGCTGATAGCCAGGGCACCATGCTGCCCTTCAGAAAGCACACTGGGCATCTAGAAACAGGTGCTTTGATAATTTGAATGATAACCTTGTCACTACTTGAAGCAAGGAAAGAATAAAGCATGCACCACTGCTCTGGGGCTCATAGCCATTTTATGGAATTCAGTCTATAGGAGAACTTGGCTGCGATGCCACTTCTCATTTTTGTAGGGTAGTATTCTAGGCAGCAGGAGGGTTACAAGATAGGACAGAATGATGTGACCTCATCTGTTGAGGTTCCTTAACTAGTTTTCTAACATTTCCCTATAATACAATAACTTTGAGATCACAGTTAAATAGTCTGAAGATCAGTCATTCTCACCCAATAAAACACTGCTGTGACAAGCATCACATTTGTGTTTTATTTGGTCTCCAGTTTCTTACTATACAAAAGAAGAAAAATTTAGGAAATTGTCATTAGTCCAATTTTCAGCCTTTTCTTTTGTTCTTATGGGCTAAATTCTTACTATTTCATCAGAATATCAAAATAATATGTTTATATACTGGTGTATTACATTGTTTTTGTCTCTATATAGCATATATTCTCATGCTGACTTCCTACAATGTTAACCATTTGTAATAATAATAATAATAATAATAATGATGATGATGATGATGATGATGATGTAGTAATTATTATGAATGTGAACTCTTCAAGAACATTTCTATATAGAAATGTTATATTGGTCAGTGCTGCCTAACACCACTGGATTCCACTGAAATTCTGCAACTCATTTTGTGAATAGACTTGGTTAAGCAACTTAATTGGTTTGCATGTGGTTTTTCTCCTGCAAAATTCAGGAAAGTATGTTTGTCCCTTTTGGTGATGCAAAGCTAGATAATGTTTTCACAAGAGTCAAGGCTTGGCATTTTCATATGCGAGAGATTCAAGGTGAAGTAGAATTTAAAATGCAAAAATAGATAATAACTTATTTAAATTTGTTAACAAAAATATGAGATGCAAACCTGCTGTCTGGGTTTTATTATTAAAAATTTCTGTTAGATATTGTATGTAGAGCTGATATATGGGGTATAAAGTGCTTTAACCAGGAATACTGGGAATTTTACCTGGGATCCTAAAGATGTGCAATAGGTATTCCTGCTTCTGGAAAAAAATATAATAAATTCTAGAATTAATCCAAATTACCTTGTTTCTATTTGTGTGATTGTATAGAGGGATAAATGCACATACAGATATCAAAATTAAAGAAGGCAACACACCTTTTAACTTTACTTTGCTTTCATAATCTTTTAGATAATCCTGGTTTATTTGTCCAATCCTGTGCATTTGTATGGCTGTTGTACCACTTCTCACTGGAGTAGGACGGTGATATCACAGCACTGACACTTGCCATTAATTGCAACGGAGAGGCTGTATTATTATGTTTGAAATTTTGTTCAATTTTACAGGGTCCTAGCTTTCACTTTCATTTTTTTAGCCAAATGTATCTCTTTGTTTTTAAATTTAGCAATTTTCTTATTTAAGTCTAAAATTCTTCAATTTAAATTTATCAGTTTCTACGTTACTATTGTTTGATATGTAACCAAATCAATGCTGTGTTGTCAGAAGTCCAGGTTATTTAATTTGACATTGTTCTTTGCCTAGATTCTACCTCTCCTCCCAAGTTATGTCACTGTTTTGAGGAGACAATTTTAAGAGTGTCTTGAGCTTTCTAGCACAGCAATTGTTTTTTCAGATGATGCAGCATACCTCCGAAGGCTGTGAAACTGCCATTTAAACAGGCATCAGCTACGCATGTACCCACAGGCAACAAAGAGCTTTATGAACACTCTGGTTGTTGCATGTCAGATAATATATCCAGGAGGAAAACAACATGAAAAGATTGCTTAAATGATCAAAACAGAAACGATGAATAATGACACGACACTGAAAATTTCTGAGCATTGAACCTGTAACAAAGCACACATCTCAATTTTCCTCAAACAAAGCCTGTCAGAAAAGCAAAGCAAGTAAAAACCAAGTAGCACAGACAGGTCTTCTGTCTCCAGGTTTTGGTCCTTTGCCTGCTACTTTGAAGAGAGAATTGCATAATAGCTTGTATGAACTGTTAGCATTTTAATTATTTAAAAGGTCATCAGTGTGTGAGAAAGCTATGCTAACAGATAGAGAATGTTTTTGAAATCAAATAGAAAAGACAGGACCAAACTATTGGCAAACCTATAAAGGATAATGGAAGAGGAGGAATACACCTTACAGAAAAGCCTGCCTGAACACCACTGCCCTTGAGTTGTTCACTTGACTCGGGTGTTGAAAAACTACATAGAGAATAATGATGTTACAGTTTTAGCATTCGTATCTTCTCACTTCCCTTGTTTTAATTTTATCTATCCATCTACTGAGCAATTCATTAAATATCCAGTTACCTATGATAATTTTAGAATCTGCACAATGAAGTTTTTTTTTTTTTTTCTGAAGATGAATGATAACCCACAATTTTGGCTTGTGAAGTAGCATCTGCTACTTTTAAATGGAAATTGGGAGTTGGTTATGAAAACAAAACATTTTATACCTCTAAGAAAAATACAACAAATAAAATATGTTTTTTTATGACTAACAAGTGGGTTGGAACTGGTACTGGCACATGAAGTTTCAGTAACTGTAGAACTGAATTTCCATGTTGCTATAGACTACATGGTAGTCCTCCTCTGCAACTAGGCTGCCTGCAAGGATATGATCATGTTGTATAATAAAGCTAGTGCACTCTAATACCCTGAAATACTTTAAGGCTACAGAGAGACAGAAATTTGTGTAGTGCTTGAAGGGTTCCTAAAGACAGTGCAAACAGAGAAGTATTAGAAACTCCTTTAAAGTATGAAACAGAAGTGTGGTATTATAGTCACAGTAATTGAGTATGAGTAGTAATTGAGTATGTATATCTATGGGACTACAACTTTTTCCTTTCTTAGCAATCCCTGAAAACTGGATTTGAACCTTTATTTGGAATACCCTTATGACACAAACACCATTTTACTGGAAGAGTAAAAATTAGTGCATGAAATTAAGTATATTCTCCTGAAGCTTTGGTATCCCCAGGTTATGGACTGTAACATTACAGAGATTCAAACAACCAGTCTCTTGCTGAACTCAGTCCTGGAGCTCCTCCAGAAGCCTGGGTGTTTGGAGTAATTGCTTTGGGTCTGGCCTATGGAACTGCCACAGTAAAGCTTCTCCCTGATTTCTTTCAAGAATGTGTTCCTGAGCAAGGAAATGGCTAGCAGCCTGATGGATAGTGGAGAAGTATTTTCTGTAAGAATTAATGTAACAGCAGAAGGGATGCATAGAGAGATTTGAAACCGTACGTAGTTTAAATACAGAGGGAGCGGAACCATGACACGGAGAATGGAAAAGCAGGAGCAGGGTCATCAGCTAGAGGAAATGCAGGCTTCTGAACAGCTGGCTTTTCGGAACAGATCACTTCTCTGAAAAATCTCAGCTGCTTCTCTTGTAAGACTGAAGCAGCATAAATCTAAACAGTGTAAATCTTTCAGGATGAACATTCTTGGTGCCTCTAACTGCATTGTTAGGTTTTCATGGCTGTCATCATCTTCTTCAGATGAGTCATAGTTAATTAAGAGTAAGGGACAGAAAAACACGGTAATTATGATGGCTAGCAGAGCATAGCATTAAATAATTGGTAACAAGTTCTAAAATGACAATGTGAGAGGCAATCGGTAGTGGGATGCTGTTCCAATGCAATCACCTCTCTATGCTTCTCTCTCCAAATGTAAGCATATTAAAAGCTTTATTTTGTTACTGTAATTGCATTAAAGAAAATCAACGATATCTGCCCAGGGAAGAAAATCAGTTCACCATCCTTTTGAGTCAGAAAACCCTGCACAAGTAGCTTTGGTAGTCTTCCACTTTAGATTATTCAGAGTGATACACTACAATATTTCTCTAGAACTTTGTTTTGGAGATCCTCCCTTTGTAGACCTGGTGACTACTAAAGAACCTTTGCAATGGGCCTGAACACACAAATCCTACCAAGTCTTTTGGGGAAATCCTTGATTTCTCCATCTGTTAGGTCCTGGAGAATATCTAAGGTGAAGGTTTCACTGGCAGTAATCCCAGTAGCTTTGTAAGATTTTTTGGACATAGGTTTGAAGAGCAGGTTGGTGTGAGTATTGTAGGTAAACAAAGTGGTATGTGGTAAACAGAGGGTGAGGGAAAGCTGTGAATGTTACATGAATGTAAGGGTGAGGTGCTGGAATTTGTGAGAGCTCAGACAGGAAGTATAAAAGGAAAGAAAGCTTGATTGTTAAATAGTTCTGGTTTGATACTGTGTTGAGCATCCACATCTAATGCTCCAAGAACGTGTCTTGCCACTTAATTAAAAATTGCATAGAAGGCCAGAGGGGTTTTGCTCTTTTACTCTTACTGCTTCTCATTAAATGGTCCATCAAAAGCTACAGGAGGAGTACAGAGGTATTAATTTCCTTACAACTCATGTATGCCTTAATCTTTTTATCACAGACTATTGTTGTTAGGACTTCGTGATTATTTTTTTTCAAGGTGAAGCTGCCTTACAATGACATTTAAAAGTATCCATGAACTCCTTCCATTTGCTCTGCTAAGCAATCTTACACAGCTCTACAGGGTCAATCTTTTCCAGGTTGTATGAGGAAGTTTGCTGTGCATGGATTTTCTGCTGTCAAAAATGAAGACTTTGCCCCTACATTAGACTGCAGATCAGGTACTTTATGCACTTCACCCTATACCCCCAAGCCTCAAAGCAGTGACAACACAGGGGTGCACCACTGCTCCCTCCCAGCTGCTGTGTTCTTCCCTAAGGAAAGTAGGGCAAGGAAAACAGAGCACACCTGGTATGCTTCCTGACATGGGAACAGCAAGCAGACAGTGCATATCGCACATCCCATGGGACAGACACAGTGGTGAGTGAGTGCACCCTGTGCTGTAGTTGTGTCCCCTGTGGCTTCGGAAGATTTCAGACTTCTGTTGATGCAGCTTTGCTATTTAAAGATAATATGTACTTAGAGTCTGCATACCTTGTCTTCCTTCCAGCTTGGTCCACTGGCAGGCTTGTGTTGCAGGAACTTGATCTTATTCTGCAGAACCAACTGTTCCAACAGCTAAATCATAAATCTCCTCTTATAACCTGTGAGCAGTGCCCTGTGCTTGCACAGAGGTACATATATACACCCTATGCCCACCAATACTTCCCTTTCCTGGAATCTGTGCCCAGTTGGGCACACAGCTCCTCTGTCTCCTTATACTTCAACCTACCATTACCTAGAGAGTAAATTAGTCCCTGCTAGTACTCTGTCTCCTGCACTTCATAGCCTATGGGTATCAGGTATAGATAAAGGATAGGACATGCCTCCCAATTTGTACTCATAACAGGATCTAGGGCAGAAATAGGCACTGGAAAAGAAAAACTTACCCATTTGCAAACTACCAGAGCAAAACAGTGACTAGATGTGCCATCCTATCACTATTACACAGTCCTGCAATAAACATTTGTGCCAGAAAAATATTGTTTTCACCAGCTTTACTTTTTAGACTTAAAAAAAGGAACTGAAATTTTTACACAGAAAAAGCTTCAGGTCTGTAATAGGTATTTGTTTCTTGAAATTTCTGTCAACACCTGTATTTCTGCTGCAGCATATAAGACCAGTGTTGGAAAATATTCCTCTCTATGGAAAAAGAGGTCAACTATTATCTACAGGAGTTCAGAAATGGAATATGTTGCACTAAAAGGGGAGCTAAGAGATTAAATAGTATTGAATGAAAAGTACATATGTTGTACTTTTGCAGAAAGTAACACAGAGTAGGTATACTCACCAAGAAACATGTCTTGTGGACCTTCTATGAGATGGACATAATTAGGAAAAACTGGGAAGCAAGAAAATTAATGGCTGATCAACTAACCTGCACATTGCTATCTAAATGAATTATTAAAATCAGAGTCCCACTCAATGCAACAGCTGCTGGTAGGAACTATTTCCTACTCAGCTTGCTGAAGCTCTTGGAGGACTCAGAGGTTCCGAAGTGCCTCCAGAGCTGGCACCTGAAGCAATGCCACTGACAGGCTGCGCGGCTGCTGGGTTACTCGGAGCCAGCAGCCTGGGACGTGACACATTCTGCTGGGTCACCTGCTATTCAAAGCAAAGCACTTTGCAGACAGTCCTGTTTTCTGCCTGTGAACAGTCTCTAGTGCACTGAGGTAAAAGAATGGTCTCAAGATACTGCTTCAGTTCCCAGGTTCCCTTTGGGAGGCCAAATTAGGGACTTTTGATTTTTATTTTTGTTTCTAAGCAACGCTTTTTTTCACAGAGTATCTCAGTACATCACAGACTGTGAAGGTCTGTGAGTTAAAAACCTATTTTTAGTCCCAATAAACATAAAGTAAACAGAAAAAACAAAAAACAAAAACAAAAACAAAAAAAAAACACCCAACAACACAAACAACAGCAACAACAAAAGCAAGGGGGTAGCTTAAGAACCATATGGGAAATTTAGGGGAGAAATCCAAACTTTCAGGATGCCACCATAGCTGTCCTAGCACAGAGTCCAATTTTCTCCCCACAAATTATGTTCAGCTTCATATCTTAACAACCCACAATTTTATGCAACAAGAACTAAAGCAAACAGTATGAAACTAGGGTGCAAAAAATCTTTGGGAGGAATTCTGGCTATTGGGACATTTGTTCTCTGTTCCTGGTTTAGTTGTGAACTGGCTTTGAGTAGGACCGAGAGGCTTTGGTTTCTACCTTTAAGAATAAAGGATATTTCAGTGGCATTTTGCTGTTGGATAATGCTTTGAGTTCTACAGATGGAATGTTATAAGTGAATGGTATATTAGTCAAAAAAAAAAAAAAAAAAAAAAAAAGTTTTAGTCTTGTGATTTTATCAGAACAATGCATTTGTGAAAGGAATTTTTTACATTGTGCTTTGAAAATTTTAATGTACAAGGTTTTGGATGTTGGAGGGAAGAAATGAAGACCATGAGTGTGTATACAAGTGAGAGTCAAACCCACCAACTCTTGTTCTCTTCTGTCTTACGGGTCAGTTCTTTGTTTGTCCTGGCACATGGCTGCTTGTAAATTTGATAATAAAGTATGGTACATAGAGGCCTATAATTCTGTTTTGGACTATTTTTCACCTTTCCCCTTGGTCACAATAATTTTCCTTGACTAACAGAGCAGGCAATGACTCATAGAGTGCAAATGAATAATACACTGTGCTGTCAGCCATTTGGTATGTCTGCCAGAGAGAAAAGTCAGCTTTCCTTTACTTTCAGCAGGTAAAGGAACCTAAGTGGTTTTACATCTACATGCACACACCATCTCCAGAGTGAGAGAAAGAGAAATATAGAGCAGTTTGCTGCTTTCCCCCCAACCACTTTAATTTAATTTTCCTTATTTTTCAACTGCTCTGGGAGAATTCTCTCTCTCTTTTAATTCACAAGACTACAGGGTGCACTCACATATATCTCTGTGAATGATTCAGGCCAGTAAGAGAAATTAAATTTAAACGTGGAAAACTAACCTTTGGGTAATACCTTCCAAACTTGGTAGTGACTGTGTTTGCCTGATGCTTCCTGTGTAGTGCAAAGAAGTGTCTGATGGATACTTCTTTTACAGAGGCTGCCACCAGTCATAATGGGAGTATGTGTGCTCTTTCTCATTAGGAATTTCATGTAACAATCTAGTGAGAAATCTCTTTATTACATCTCTCTCAATTTGCTCCAAACTTTTACAAATGCAATAACTACCTCAATGTGCAAATATAGTCAAAATTCAACCATCTCCACCCAGGATTTTTACTTTGAGAAATTCCAGTGAAATAAATGTTTTATCACAGTTTTTTCCAGCCAGTTCTATTGCCTGGTCCTGTGCTTCTGCTCTTTCAAAAGCAATATGACATGAGTCCTGAAATCCATCGCACAGGATGACACCAGTGATAAACACGGTAATTTGTGTGGAGGGGATGATCTGAGGATACTGTGAGCCTGAAATCTCATACTACCCCATCCATTCTAGTACTGCAGTCAGGGCGTAGAACTAGATTATGGGTACACTCTCCATCATTTCTAAATACAGCATTCCTAGTGGGTTGATGCTGCTGACATTTCTGTCTGTAAGCGTTGCTGACATGGATAGTCTGTAAGAGCAGAGGATCTGGGGCTTGTCCTCAGTTCAAAAACCTTTTCTTATCTGCCACTTGTCACTAGAGTTCAGTTAATTTAGTCTGCTGTTAGTAAAGTGTGAATTACTTTTCCTCATTTTTCACCAGTAGTTGGAGTGCCTAGTACAAAAGAATAACACTTTCATCTATGTCCTGTAACTTTATAGCTGCTCATTTTAGAA
Source organism: Aythya ferina (assembly GCF_964211825.1). NCBI lineage: Eukaryota > Metazoa > Chordata > Aves > Anseriformes > Anatidae > Aythya > Aythya ferina. Next base: position 118,216,109 of record NC_140297.1, read on the forward strand.
AAGAGTGAGGATATGTTAAGCTAACCATGGTGCCAGCTTTGAGAGCTGTAGATCGGCTCAGATGTTATTTTTGCAAGACAAGATCCATCACAAGCCACTCTTAAAAGAAATCTTTGAGCATGAAAATTTGCTGCAACAGTGTTTAGCCTGTAGCCAGAAGAAGCTTATGCTTTCACAGTCCTAATTTAATTTTGCCCTAACATGCTTATCCTTCTCTGGCTTTCTCAGTAAATTCCTAGCTGCTTCAAGTATGCAAATTTTTCTTTACTGATGGACACAGGATGGTGCTGCTATTGAGATGAATAATCATTAACTATGGAGGTGGCTTGGGTAAAATAAGAATCTGCCTGAATTTTCACTTAGGTGCTTTCACTCCAAGTACTTAATCTTAAACCTACCTGCAGGCAGACTTCTGCTGAACTCTGGCTCATTTGAGACCTATGTTTCCCATTCAATCTTGAAAAGTATAATGAATTTCTCTTTTGCTGCTTTTACGTTTCCCCTTTGACTGAAAACTCAGAATCCAGCTATGTTTCCTTGTGTCTTTCTGTCTCACCTATAACTCTTCTTTAAGTTTCTGTATAATTGACAGCCTTCCCATGGACCTTAGATGCATACCTCTTTTTGTTGTTGTTGTTGGGTAATTTAGATTTGGAGAAAGATCTGAGTCTGCTGTCATCTACTTGACTCACCTCAAATGAGCTGTTATGTTGAAAGCTATCCTGAAGAAGTGTTTAGCAGAGCTTTGAGCATTTTTGGTGTTTCATAAATATTTACCTATGCAAACAAATGAATGCTTGATCCTGTTGGTAGAATTGCTGCTGAGGTTTCCAAAATCAAGTACTTTAAAGAAATACCTGACTGAGTGACTGTCCAGGGGGAGTTCTGTATAAATGTTTTGTTACTGTCTTCAATTGCCTGATGATGTGTGGAATATATCAACTGCATATTTCAAGGCCCCTACCATGTTTAATGAATGGGTGGACTAAACTCAGACAATTAGGCAGGGCCATCTACTGAAAATTGTTTTTATCAGTAAGGTGCTTGCATGGCAGATGGTGGTATTTTGTGTGAGAGCCTGGGACTGCAACTATGTCCTCTTGTAGTTTTCAGTGCTCCTTGCAAGACTGGGGTCTGCCAGAATCTCTGGAGTGATTTGGAGCAAAGCATGCTAAACTTCCCATAACTGCCTGAAATGCAGAGCCCAAATTTTCTGTGCAGTCAATGGAGAGGGGTGGTGATTGACAGCTCTAAAGCCAGATGTCTGAATATGAATAATTCTCGGTATGTGTTTCTCACTTCCTGGGTGCACAAATTTAGCCTCTGAGACTATTCCTGGCCCCAACTTAAAACTTTTAAGAGTTGTTATCAGAATGAATAATGTGCTCCATAATGCTAAATCCTGTGAATAATCAGACTCGTGAATTTCAAATGTAACTCAAAATCAGCAGAGACAATTCCACATCAGAACAATTCCACATCCACCTCCTTACCTCTCCTGGAGGCTGCAGAGATTAAAGAATTGCTACTCACATGTGGCAGAAATGGGTTCCACAGAAAATCTTATGCTGAAATGCCCACACCTCTAATCAGAAGAATGAAACAGCATGCAGTAAATGAGTCATAAGACCATGTACAGCATGATACAGAAAAGGAATATTATTTATTTGCTATGAGGCAGGCCATGTGGCAGGAATGTGCAGTGGCGATGGAGTTCATGAACTAAGTAAGCCATAGGCAGGAGGCATTCTGTCAGGCTTGAAAGGATGCAGGCAGGCAAGAAAGGATGCCATGCAGAGGGACACCCATTCAGCAGTGGCAGATGCCTTTGCCCAGCATCCATCTGCTATGAAGATGGTGGTGGCAGCATGCACAGGACATTGTGGTCTGGGTGGGTTTACAACTAGATTGATAAAAAACTATATAGTCGATGGGTCACTTAGGGTAGGGGTTAACAGATTTGCTCTACCAGGGTACCTGTCCTGGGGCTTGTTATCTTTATCTGAAGGAGATGACAGAGTGTGCTCTCATCAAGTTTGCAGATCGCACCTAATTGGAGGGGACCAGCTGATGCATTGAGGACAGAGCTGCCCTCCAGGGAGACCTAAACATGCTGACAAATATCTTACAAAATTTATCAAGGACGAATGCAAAGCTTCGTATCTGTGAAGGAAGAACCTTGCACAGTGCAGGCTGGGGACAGGCTGCCTGAGTCACAGCCCTGCAGAAAAGGACCTGGGGGTCTGGGGTACAATGGGCTGAGCATGAGAGAGCAATGTGCATTGGCAGCAAAGAAGGCCAAAAGTAACCTGGATTGTATTATCTAGAGCATAGCCAGTAGATCCAGGGAAGTGATTATCTTCATCAGTCATTACACTACATTTAGAGTACTGTGTCCATTCAAGACATTGATAAATGGGAAGGAGTTCAGCAGAAGGTGAGCAGGACAGTTAGAGCTTGAGCACTTGCCCTGTGAGAAGTAGCTGAGGGAGCAGCTCTGGCCCAGCCTGTAGAAGAGGAGGCTTTGAAAGCACCTAACAGCAGCCCCCAGCACCACTGGAAGGTTACCAAAAAGGCAGTGCCAGGATATTCACAGCACAGTGGGAGGACAAGAGATGATGGGACTATGTGGGAGCAGGAGAGGTTCAGACTGGATTTAAGGAAAAGCTTTTTCACAAAGAGGGTAACCAGGCAGTGGATCAGGTTGCCCAGAGAAGCTGTGCAGTCTCCATCCCTGGGGGCTTTCAGAGTTTGATTGGATAAAGCCCTGAGCAACCTCATCTTGCCTTACAGCTGACCCTGCTTTGAGCTGAACTGGAAACCTCCTAAGGTCCTGTCCAACCTGAATTATCCTATTATCTTGTGACATGACATAAGGGATGCTGGAGAAAGAAATGGCATTGTATAACATGGACACGGGCATGTGAGCAAATAAATAAAAACTCACTAAATAACGACGATAAACTAAATTACTAAAGAGCTTTTTAAACACTGAGCACCATCAATGCTCTGCGCTGAGGAAGGCCTGGGTCCTATACAAAGATACAATGTGAGGCTTTTTAATTACTGGCTCATAATGAGTATTACCAAAAGAACAAAATTGATTTCATAGGCAGTCTGAATTTCAACATTTCCTGACATTGTGGAGCTTGACTTTTCAGCCTTAATGTCCTTTTAACACAGTTTTCCTGTAATACTCTATAAACAACAATACAAGAGGTTTAACACTGAAAATATGTTTAGATGTTTTTTGTTTTGTCATTCTGCAAAAGGTTCATCTCCTTGACAGATTGTCGCACTGATATGGCTTGCTTTCCTAGCACTTAATCATGCATGAAGCATAAACAGGGTGAAGGGTGTTTCATTTCAAAGTCTATGAATGGTAATCTTGCTGGCTGCTGCACTGGCCAAGTACATTAGGATGTTATGCAGTCTTTTGGTTCAAGTGGCAGGCATGTTAGTCCCAGGAGATAAATGTCCATATTTGTGTATCCTCATGTTGGTCTCTGCCAACTGGACCTGTGTCAGGCTGTTTTTGGATGCTATCGTCAACAGATCAATGCATCTGTATTCACACTCACATCAGTCATCTTTTCTATAATGAGCTAAGTCCCAAAATCCCTGTCTACAAAAAACTCTCACTGATATCATCAGGAGGGCTGCAGGATTTGATAAAACAGTAACTGTTAAAAGCAGGGAACATTTCAATAAAACCTAAAATACTGTTCTGCCATTAAATATAGAAAACATCTCAGTACAGTAGTAATCTGTACCTAAAGAAACGTACCATGATCTTGTAGTTATGTACCTCTTCTATACTTCTGTACAGCCTCTGCTACTGGTAACCCCTGGTCATCTGGGCCCAATCCATGCATGGAACTTGTATAACATATTCCTCTGGCTAAGAATGTAGATATACAGCACATATGAACTGTTATATTCCACGTAACTACTTTTGAAAGCAGGAAACAGGGATTATTTGTGTGTGTATACATACACGTGTAATTTAAATCAAGACAATGTTGACTTCTGAAAATAAGTAAAGGTGTGAAGATGAAAATGCAACCTATTTTCTAGTGCACAGTACACTCCTGTCCTGCAAGATAGGCATATGTCTGCTAAACTGGAACTACTGCATCTTTACTGATGTTTCTGGTAGTGCTTATTCATCTCCTATCAAAGAGCAACAGCAATGACAGGAGCAAGGTTTGCAGAGTTGATTATTATAAATTATCTTCCTCTTAGGTGGCAGACTATCCTACTTATAAAAAAATACATACACAGGAAACATTGTTTGCATCACCACCTGTCACAATAACATCCTTCTATTTTTAGAAATAAGATTTTTAATAGTGAGTGTATTAGTCTTTTGTCAGAGTCTGCTACAACTTGTATTGTACAGAAATGTCATCAGGGAACCAACCTGTGCTTGGAGGACCTAAAGCAGCTGAATAGGTCTGATGTAATTGGTGTCAGATGTCACAAAACCTTTGTAACTGAAATTTCTGATATTCTGGTTAAAATGGCAACTAAAAGTAGCATAAAGTCAGCTTTTGCTATTTTATTTTTATTTAATTGCTAAGATTTCTGAAGATTTAGTGTCATGAAACTGTAGTTGGTCCTTCTTATCTAGTATCTGGTTTCTCACAAGGCCAGAAGAAGGAACAAAGTTGGAATTTAAGAACTCACTTGCATTTTTCTAACCTAACTGCTAATGGCATAAGATTTCTTCCATCAGTAGAGAAGTACACTACTTTTTCAGTAGCTTTAATAACCATCCCCTGTCACTTTAGACTACATTTTCAAATCTGACACATATTTCTGACAGCTGGGATCAGTGGTTAAGGAGGAATAACTGTTGTAGTGATGTGACCATGCAGTTCACTGGTTTCAGACGTATGCATGTGCAGCAACTGCCATCTTAACTGTTAGGAGGCAGTGAATAGACCATTTCCAGCCCTAAAAATATAAGTCTCTTCAGCTTAAACAGAAGGACTACATAATGGAGATTGAAAATGTGTATAATCTAGAGATCAGGAAGAGAAAGGGACTTAAAAATCCAATATCCAGCAGGTAACCTATGGACCCTTGAGTAGTTTTTCTTAGCGTATGGGAATTAAATGTTGATTTAGTAACATTATTTTAAAGGCACAATTTATTATAAAAAACATCGTGGCTGAGTTCCGAATTATATTTCATGAGCTAAAGATTTTACCTGAGAACAATGTTCTTGTTCTGAACACAAGACATATTTATTTGGTTTGCCCAGAAGTATAGATATTTTACTGCTTATCTCTATTGAATAACATGTTTCATTTAATACGTAAAGAGCCTACTTACATGTAAAATTGAAATCTAAAACTGGGTTCATGAGCTGCTTGGAATGCAAAGATACCAATTTTTCATGTTCAAATGCCAACTGGAACCCAAAAAGATGCAGTTAATGCACAACAGGTGCGCACACACAAATTTTACAGAGATACCTTAGGCCTCACACTTTCAAAAATTTGGCAACTCTTTGGTAGATACAAATCAGATCAAAGCTATCAAATATCATAGGGCAGTGAAATACCATCGTGTAATTTCCAGTGCTGAAAATACTCTCTTGAGGTATGTGTATATCCTATAAAAGAATTTGTTTGTTTCTACATGAGTTCAGTTGACACATTCAAGTGAGTTGAAAGGTAGGATTTATATACAAAGTTATTTCTTCTGATAATTATTCTAATGATTTTTAAATGCACTTAGATTGTTAGGTAATTTACAGAACTACAATATACATAACATAGTTGTCTGTAATGAGCAAGAATGCATATTTTAAAATGTCAGACCTAAAAGTGCCCTCAGTGCTTCACTGTTCACTGAGAGATTATTCCACTGTTAGTGTTTCTAGATATTTGCATGTCATGAGGGATTCATGTCAAAGGAATAAAGGAAAAACACTTCTAACTACAGCTGGTCTTTTTGTTTTTCTTCAGAGATAGGTAAACTCAGCTGAATCTCAGCACCATCCTGGAGTTCTTAGGTCAGGTAGGGTACTTAGGTCAGGTAGGGTAGGATACTGCCCCTTTTAAGAGAGAGAGAGTCCTCTCTCTCTGAGTTGTCTGTCACTCCAAACTTTAAGATTTCTTGGGAAAACAGGTAATTTCCAAGCTGAGCGGATGAGGGAAAGAACTTGTGAATAACACTTAATTGTTTTTTGTTTGTTTGTTTGTTTGTTTGTTTCTATAAAACTCTACAGTTTCTAAGATTTCAAAAGTCTGATCTGAATGAAGACAAGGCAGACACACTGTGGCAAAGCATATCTCTGACTCCTCTTCCTACATTGAATGGCAAGGGTATAGATGGGGAAAGGCTCAGCCTGAACAGGAGTGGAAATGTATAAGGGATCCCTTATTCTGTATTCCCCACCAGACAAATTTATAGCAACACTTGCACCCTACTAGTTGGGTGACTTCTTTTGGTGAATTGGTCAATCAAAAAAGCCTCGATGTTCTCATATTGGACTCCACAGTCCTCTGGGAGGATGCACTGTTCAGAGCTGAGTGCAAAGAATTTTATTCCTTAGGGCTACTGTTTCATGTTCTCTGCACACTCAAGTGAATGACAGTTTTTCAGTGCATTAGTCACATTTTCTAGCTCTCCAATGCTCTCTTTTTCAGACAGAAATGTGGACTATTAGATCAATCTAGATCATATTTATATCACTCCAGAGCCATGGTGTGGATGTTAAATTCTTCACGCTCCATCTAGCACAACTCACACATACTGCTCAAGATGTAATAAGTCTTAAATGTGGTGTTTTCTCTTCACTGCAATGCAAGTCAGAAGGGGAAGGATTTTTCTGATTGACAGAGTAAGTGTCAGAAGTTGTGTGAAAATGTGGCAGACTCTAAATGTGTCACTCAGATAAATCTGGGCCATAAGTTCCAAATTCACTCTTATTTGTATTTTATGTCATGAGTTGAACATGCAGGTTTCAGCTTCATCATTAGTTCAGGGCCTGTTGTTGTCGTTGTTTAAAAGAGGTCTTTTTAAAACTAAGTAAAAAAGCTGCCTGGTTTATTGGAGAATTTGCTGGGCAAAATCCTCTGCTATACAAGAGGTCAAGCCAGATGAATGCGTTGGTTCTCTTTGGCTCCAAAATCAATAACTCTTTGGAATTATTGCAAAGACTTGGTGTGCTACTGCCAACTCTTCAAAAGAAAAAATCTATTTTCTGTGTCCTTATACTCACCCTGGCCACTTTTAAATTATACTGCTCATTGACAGAATTAATGCAAGTGCAGTTTCCAATTTAATTGAAGTAGCATTTTTTTTTGGTGTAGAAAATACAATTCTTTGTAGTAACTGATTTGTTACAAGTAAATAAAGGGTAATTATGTAGCCTGCTGTTCATTATATTACACAATCCATTTAAGTTCCTGCTATACAGATGTTTAAGTCTATACAGATGCTTGGCAGCAGACTAAGAATGTATTTATTGTATCTCTGCAGCTAGCAGGGACCAAAGTCACTAAATCTGTACAATGTGGTAAGAGATCACACAGATTTTCTAGCTGGTGTCCAGCATTTCATAGATGCTTTGTAATGGAGCTGCACACAACCTACTTAGTCCTACTTGTGAAGGCATTAATTAGCTGAGGGAGAGTAACCTACAGATAAAGCTAGTCTTGCTTTCAGATGCAAACTCTGTCTGCAGCTTGTCTGTGTGCCTCAGCATTAGAGCTCCCTGCACTTCAATTTGGATGCCAGTTTTTCCTCTAATCTAGTGTCAGCTGTTTGAAGGGAAGATTTAGAAAGGAAAGCAACCAATGTAAAAGAAAATTAATATTTTAGAAAGTTTAGCTTTGCCTGTGTTAAAAGTGAGGCTATGTACAATGACCTGTAAAAATATGGCAAGCAATGACAAGGTCTCAACTGATATTATCTATGGGAAATAAACCCCTGAAGAAGCCTTATCTGGCTGTCAAAACTAGCCTAGACACAATACACATGGCTCTTATGGCTAAGAACCTGGAACCAGAGTGCTCTGAAGTGCTAAACCAGCTTTTGACAGAACTGGCATCTTGCAGGACAGAGAAAACATTTTTTCTTTCATTTCAATGCATTTTTTAGTTCCTTTCAGTGCATATGTAATTCAAACCTGGGAAGCCAGCTGGGAATTAAAAAAGCAGAGAGGCTGATATTCCTCTTCAGGTCTGTTACAAACTGGAAGGGGAAGAGAAGGAGTCCTACTACCACTTCTCAGAGCTTGGTGAAATTGTGACCAGAAAGAACTACTACCATCCAATTCACTAGTAGATATTATTTTCCCTGTTTAAAAGTTAGCTAATTATAAAAGTGAAGCTATTTTCTCATTTTAAAGAAAAAAAAATGTTCTCAGTACATTTCAAGTAGATTTTTCTTCCTCTCTGTGATTTCTAATTGTGTTTCAGTTGTTCTTCCTATGAAGCTTGGTCCAAATTATCAATAAGAAAGGAACTAGCATCTGGTAAATAAGAAATGAAGTGGTTTCACAACTTGTAATATAATAGAAATACTGGAGATGGAGAATAAGAATAAATACTAAGCTGCTTCATTGTTTCATTCAGGAGGGTTTGACTTGTGATCTGCAAGGTCTGTGCAGTCTGCCAAGACAGCTCCTCTGGCTCACAGCCCATCCCTCATTGCTGTCTTTCCTCGTGATTTCTCAGGAGAAACCTGCAAGGCAGATGAAATAAATGCTTTGTTGGCAGATGCTTCATCCAAACTACCCTCTTTCCTAGGAATGCTGACACTGGATGGGTGCACATCCAGGTGTGTTGCAGGATAGGGACTGATGGAACTTGGGGAACGGTGGCAGCTGAGGGTACACGTCAAGATTTTACAACATGTGAAGCTCATGGTCCAATGGGACCCAGATCTCAGGAGCCCTGAGGAACCTTTAATCAATGTGCTAGCAAGTAACTTTGTCCGTGTTTGTAAGTTATACATGCTCTCATGTTTAGGCCAGAAAACCAGCCCATTTCTAAGCAGAGAACAAAATAATGTAAAATCATTGATTTCCTTCAGGGGACTTTTTCCTCTGTGTGTGAAGAGGTTCATTAGGAGACTGTATTACTTTTAGCATATCTGAATGAGAATTTAGATTCTTGCAGCAGAAGTGCCAGCCATGAGGTGGAATGAGACATGTTGATTAAAGGGACTCAAGAGAACGAAAAAGTATTGGTTTTTCAGAGGTGCAAATTGCAAGTCAGGTCATGTCAAAACACTGCTTGTCTGCACTGTTTATTTCATAAGTTTTAAACATCAAAATTCATTGTGGAAAACTGGCAGATTACTGGAGCTGTGGTAATACTTCGGACTTCACAGTTTTTATTCATTTCAAGCTGTTTCTTCTCACTTTTATAAAGGTTTTCTAGATAACAAGAACATAGCAATAGTATGATTGTACTGGCACCACTTACATGACAGACAGTGTCTTGACAACAAGTCTTCTGGACTTTAATAGATCCTAAATGGGCTCTATTCTATATAAGGCTATCAAGAAAGTCTTGAAAAAATCTTTGCTGATAGACAAGTTTTTTTTTTTTTTAAATATATGATGTACAAGAACAAAGATATAATAGTAATTATATTGAAATGTAGTTTCTCATTATACTTGCAAACAAGTTTCCATGATGATATGTGCTGGGGACCAGTTCTGTAAGCTAGATAGACACACTTGAGAATCATGACCTTATATCCTCAAATTTCCTTAGGCATACAAATTGTATTACCTAATTAGGCTTTCGTGATGAAGGAAAGGGAAATGCCTCTGACCATTTGGTAGAAGAAGCAGACAGTTAATGTTGAGGTGGAACAGTGATTTATAATAGCAGAAAATTTCTATTCCCTAGTATCAAGCCAGTGCCAAGTGCAGGAAATTGCTAGAAAATAATATTAAGCATTGATGACTTGGGGCTGAGTTTTACTAAACTGTTGATCATCTCCAGCATACTTTATAGATTTTCATTATATTGTACAGAAAGTAGTTTCATTATCTGGCTCTGTCATTAAAATCATCCTCATGTTATAAACAAGATAGATAACTCCTGCTAACTTTGATTTCTGAAAGCTAAGGAGCAACTCTTCCCCTTTCAAAAGATTTGCAAATACTCCATTATGTTCCTCAGATAGAGGGTTGTTGTGGGAGGATTAAAAAGGGAGATTTCAGAGCATGTACCATTCTGCTTCTGGCTTCCTGGAGTTTTTGTCTGCTGTACTCATTTTCCTGTTATTAAACCTCCATTCTGGAAACAGTGAAAGCATTCCTCTTTGTTATTAGAAAACCTAACATGTCCGAGCATCATTTAGGGCAGTAGTCTCCAAACTGGAGTGTGCATACCTCAGGGAGTGTGGAAGAAAAGCCAGTGGAGTGAGGCAATGAAATATTGTTTGCAAAAAAACAAACAAACAAACAAAAAAAAAACAAACAAAAAAAAACCAAATAAATAAAACAGTTTAGAAATTGTGTTTATTTCATCTTTATCTAATTTTTATGTTAATTTTTATTTCTCTTTATGTTTTATACTTCACATAATATACTAGTACTGGAATGAATGTATGTACTTTATTAATAAATATGCATATATTGGGGTGCATGGTCAAAAATCCATTACTGATACTGGTGTATAATCAGAAAAGTTTGGAGACCACTGGTCTAGGGCAGTATATCTTGCAAGCCTTTGACACTTGTCAGTATCTTATCTATTTTTTCCTGCATGTAGCTGAAATATAGCTAGAACAGCAAGGATTTTCCTCACAGTGCCAAGAAGTCCTCTGGGGATTCTGCTTGGCCAAAGAATAGTTTGTTTTCCTAGCACATACTGACTTTCACAACCCAACATTTTGAGCCGGGTCTGGACCAAACAGAGGAGGAGGACATGGCTGCAATGTTGATAACTACAGCACTGATTCTTCCAGGCTGGCAGATACTATGTGCTGTGTCTGTTGGAGAATTGTCACCTTACAAGCAAAACACCAAAAGGGTGGACATACTACCTCAGTAATTGCATTGCTCCATTTTCCTTTCCAAACTACTTGGTGAGTTTTGTAGATGTGGTTAAGTGTTTACATTCCTATGAAAGAAGTGTTGGGTGTTTGTTGTTATTGTTTGTTTCACAGGATGGGGAAAATTCAAGGAAAAATTTATCCTGTTGTTCACAGGCTAGGGAATGGCTACCTAAGAAGTTTGAAAAATGTTTTTTAATAGCCAAGGAGAGATAAAGACTTGATTAGAAATTTCAGTTGAGGGATTAAGAAAATGCGACTCAGGAATAATCTGACAGAAGCAGTTTTTCTGTGAACAAATCCACAAGAATGAGACACATGGAAAAGGACTGACTTGAGATTAGGAATAATGCCAATGTATAGATAATGCCAGTATATAGACAAAGGAAAAGTAAAGGGACCTGATGTATCTAAACAACTTTTATATGTTTAGGCAGAGACTTTCCACTTCTGATTTCAGACAGACATGAACGTTGATATTTCTTTCCTTATGTTTTTGCTCTGCCATTCTTTTGTTTTTCTTGATCATCAGTCACTAGTATTACAAAAATTACACTATTCAGTTATCACTGTTGTGACCTCATTTTATCTATAATATCCTGATTTGTTTTTCTGCCCATTTTAACACATGACTGACATCTCTTAAAACATAATTTCATCTGCTCATTCCAAACACAGGTAAAGTGTCAAGTGAGTTATGCATTGCATCAGTGGATGACATTGCAGTATTCCAAGAACATTAAGCTATTAAAATAATGAAAAAACAAAACAAACAAACAAACAAAAACAACAACACCATGAATGAGAATTTACGTATAACATCTGAACTTAAAGGGATTTGTGATCCGGCAACCAATAAGGAATAGAAGGAGCTTCAGTATGGAAAAGTGTTTAACTTTTGCAATCAAAACACAGTCTAAGGTGTTTAGAGTAACAAGGTCAGTGGTGTGAATGGAAAACACCAAAGTGGAGAGTTGGCAGATCCTGTCTCCTTGACTTTAGAATGAGGGTACCGAGCTTGATTCTTCATTTTCTCCTATCCAGGCTTGCTGATCTGAGAGCAAAATGGTAAGTAGGCACAGCATTTCCCAGCTTGCCAAGGCTGCGGATGGGTAGGAGCAAAAGGCAGAGTGCCTGCAGTATGTTGCTCTACAGCCCAGACCCATTGCAGGTGTGTGGGTTGAGCTCTAGATGATGCACACTAAGTCCCTGCCTTGCAAGGCAGAAGGAGACACTTGTCATCATTTGTGAGCAAGGCAGCACCAGGACAGGCCATGGATAACTAACACAACCCACATGTTTAGCACACGGATTTAAAAACAGAAGCAAACTTCTCACATGCCTCCATATGGTCACGTGTGTCAGCTCCTAGTACTCACTAGGGAGGGCAGCTGCAGGAGAGCACCATCATCAATCTCATCATCCATCTGTGTTTGCAGGCTTTTATCTATTAGAGGATGAAGTTTATGGTGGCTATAAAACCCCACCCAGAGCTAAAAGGCAGAGCACGTATGGTAGGCTGGAAGCCATTCGTGGAAGCATGCATCTCATATACAAATGGTTACTCAGAATTGAAATTCTCTTTCCAGCTGCATCTGCTTTTTGAGGCAAGAATGTGCAATTTTTATAGATAGCTATGTAATGACCTTGTTAGAAAATGGGCATTATATAAGTAAGATGTGCCATAAACAGTCATTACTTCCAGCACTTACTGAAAAAAAATACCAATATTGACAAGGATTTGAACAACTTCAAAAATTAAACTTAGATGATGAAGGCCTTAGAATGCCATAATAACAGCTCTTCCAAAAGCCATATATGATGGAATAATTCTCTCTAATGTGTTACCCAGTCATCTGGACATGCTGCTAAGTATCAAATACAGCGCAATGATAGATCTTTCTCTCTCAAATCAAGATTATTCCGTTTATGATTTCCCTCTGGCTATGTCATAATGTAATTATTTTGCTTATATTAAAATTTCTTGCTGAATGTTTTTTTCTCACACTGCAGCTATTTACAGTCACGTGGTGAGATTTAATCTTCTTTACAAAATAATTTAAGAAGGCTAAAAATAATTTTAAACAAGCTTTTAAGCTCATTTTCATTTGCTTCTAAAGCATAAACAAATAACTGTTTAGCAAAAACATGGTGTAAAAATTGAACTTACCTGGCAGAGACAGATACTTTAAATAAAAGAAGAAATATTATTTTGAATTCAGAACATTCCTGAGGCTTCAAACTAAAGAAAACACATTTCCTGAATTTCTTGAATTTTCAACACTTTCCTTCATATATTTAGTCTTAGAAATATAGTTTCTTTCTAAAAAATGTAAAGGGTAAAATCAATGGGGAAGGTAGCAACACCATAACTAACAAGTGAGAAAAGATTTTCAGAAATAGTTGATTGTGCAGTCTTTCTGGATCAATTTTCCAATTTCTGAAATGTTTACAGATGGGAACAACCAATATCTTCCCTGGTTATTTTATTTTGTGTAGTTACATTATTTGTAACTACACAAGCGATCATTTCTGTTTATCTTGAAAATCTTTGTGAAAGACGCATCTTTAGATCTTGTATCTGCCTCACTAAGCTACCAACTTCCCCCTTGTAAAAGGGAGTTATAGCATATTGTAGCAGCCCATTGTCCTACAGAAGTATAAGCTAATGCTTTAACACTGCCATCTGTGCTAAGGCTACATCCACATTAATATACTAAACATGACAAGGACATACTCACAATGCACTTTATTTGTTCATATACTTCTTCCGTATAATTTTGACCAAAGCAGAGACAGTGTGGGGTCAGAGGACAGCAAGGGCCAGGGACTTACTGTCCTGTGGGCATCAAATGGGCCCAAGCAATGTAGTGGAAGATAATTTATCTATTAAGGTACAAACTATGCAATAACACTGCCTGCTGGGCTAGAAGACAGGTACCATAACACTTCATTCACATGCTACTAGGCTACCATGATCTGTGTGTTTAACAGCACATTTAGCAGTATGGGACAGGGTCTTTCTGTCACAAAAAGGTGTGTGAGCCAAGAAGTTTTGAAGCACATGTTTAAACTTACACATTGCTGACAAAGTTGTATTTTGACACGTCTTGGCTAGTTGAGATGCCCAAGGCTAAAGCATAATGTGCCTGTATACACAGAGGTTTGACAATACAGTAATTATTTGTAAAATATAGTTAGTGTGTTGTGATGTGGTTTATGAGAAGTTTGCTGGTATTTATTACAGGAAAAATATCATTTTTTGGTTAATTCCTTATTTTTTGATTTTTCCCACCTGTTTTAACATGCAGTCTTCATGCTGTCTGCTGGATCAGAAAGCAATCAGCACTTGAGTTGTTAATACATAAGCAGGGCAGGATAAAACAAGGTGTCATTGCTCCCTGGCTTCCTCCTTCAGGCCTCCGCATACCCTCACACTCAAGAATTTTTGGTCAGAATTTCCAAATTCTATTATCCTCCTTTACCCACCCCATTTTAAATGCCCTCCCGTGGTTGCTGGGACTCATGGCTTGGTGCGCCGTAGTCCTCATCAGCTGCTCCAAGAGCCTGCCCCAGCTGATGTTTGCCTCCTTCCCCACTGGGAGCCCTTGAGATGTATGCCACAAAACACACACAGACTCTCGACAGGAATCCAGCCTCCTCCAGTGAGGAAGAGGAAGAAGATGAGGAGGCAAGGAGAAATAAATGCGGCCTTCAGCCCCTTCCCCCATGCGGCCTGGCCCAGCAAGGCTGCCATCAGCTGCCTGCACTCCCCTCCTCCCTGCTTCTGCAGAGGCTACATGCCAAACGCCTGCAAATCGAAAAACATTTGTTCTGTACTATAAAAACCAGTGGCTAACAGCTGCACATGTTGTCTCCAGTGTTGTAAACCTGTCATCAGTGCTGTATTGTTTACATATGGCTACAAGGCCTCGTAGCCCAGGATCTCCGCACAGTGCAGCGGCAGCGGAGTTTTTTGTGACAGCTGTGTCAGCTGGAAGCAGCACAGCCAGCTTATTTGTTTCGGCAGAAGCCTCGGTAACCCCCACCCCAAAGACACAAATCAGATTCTTTCATTTTTTAAATGAGCTCACTGTTAATAATAGCTCAACTGCAGTGCAGATGCTGGAATGGAAATAGCTGGCATTTCCCTAACAAGGCACATAATTCTATGAGAAATAATGGATTTCAACTGAAATAGTTACAGCCAGCCAGGCAGCACTTACAATTCATGACCAAGTGTCCAAATGAAATCAAAATCTGGGAAACATGCAAAGGTGCTAATTTTCTACATCAGTGGAATTTATCAAGTTCCCACTGATTAATATGAAAAGTTGTTGGGTTGTTCAATTGATAGAGCTTTGTTTTGCTTGCACAGACATCTGAAAGACATTGATTTAGATAACACAGGAACTTCTAGATTGGCAGAATGCTTTTAAAACAGTAAATCAATTCTCTCTGCATTATAAGTGGCAGTTATCAAATAGGGGAAGGTTTTTTATTTTATTTTATTTTTTCATTTTTTCCCCCTTAGTGACAAGTATTGTCACTAATAGATATTGAGGTAAAGAGAAGGTGGTTTTTTTGTTTGTTTGTTTGTTTGTTTGTTTGTTTGTTTTGGTGTGTGTGTATGTTTTAAATATATATATACACACACATATGAAGGCTTTTCTTGAAAAGCTGGATTTTCGTACATTGTTTCTTCCACCATCCTCTGTAACCTTCCCTGTTTAAAGGGGTCATTTACCCAAGATACTTTGCATAGTATGATTTGAAGTTGCTCAGCAAGAGGAAAGAATAAAAGAGAAATATATAAGTACACATCCACTTCAGAGTACATGCCATTCCCCATAACTCACAGCAAGTCCCTAGATATTAAAACTGAGGTTAATTTGTTTACCTTCATGTCAAGGATTATTCCAGAGTTATTCCTTAGATGTAAAAGGAAAAAGCACAGGAACATGTTCTCCAACTCTGCCAGTGTACATTTTATCCAAATGCTCTAAATTTTGCTAAACAAAATCTCCATTCCTTTTGTGATGGAATAGTCAGAGGAGTTGTCACATGGTGGAACAGTGTCAGATTGGGAGTAAATATTATCACTAATTTCTGGAATGAAGTGGTCTCTCTTTGTTTTCCAAGGACTTTATTTTGCATACCTTCATGACCTTTAGGCCTGTTGACAACCTGTAGTGAAAAGCTGCAACATTCCCAAGTCACTGTCAACAAGAGCTGGTGCTGGTACCCGGCACAGAATGGAGCAGCATTGTGGGTGCCTATGTGAGCTTTGAAAGCACTATATGCTGTTAATGCTTTGCTGATGTGATTATTTTGTTTTGGTTTCTGGGACAGATTTGGGCAGCAGGCACTGGTTTGGACTCCACTGCGTGGTGCCCATAATCCCTCTGAGCACAAGCCTTTAGAATAAGTAGGACCTTATCTTGCAGTGTGCTAAAATGTACGAGTGAAGTGCAAAATATTTCATACCTCAGAGGTTTGCAGCACCTTGCACCATTGGGGTCTCCTATACTTCAATTCCTCAAACATTACTAATGCTGTCCTTAAGCATTACTAATACTTCAGTTAATTAGGAGGGGATACTTAATCACTACTGTAATACATGTAGTCCTGTTTTGATAGTCTTTTCCAATTTGGGCTACAAAAGCCATGTTTTTTCAAAGCCCTGAGACTTGTACAAGAAAAATGCAGGCTGAAATGTTGTAAAGGTGCTAGAAAATTTCATTGCTAGGAATGGCTGGGAAGTGTGGTCTGCAGATGGAGTTCTTGGATAACATTACTCTATTTGAAAAGGATGATTTGAGTCAGTTGTTCTTCTGTAAGGACATGTTTTGGAGCAGGTCTCAGGAATATTGTCTGATTTTTGTGTAGTCTTGTGCGGACACAGTAGTTGGACTCAATGATCCTTGTGGGTTCCTTCCAACTCAGGGTATTCTTTGACTCTGACTCTAGGTCAAATACCTGCTGAGCACAACTGTGCTGGGCAGCCACCACTCCACTCCAGTGGACACTCCACCAGTGACATCCGTATGCTGTGGATGTGGGCTCATTGTCCTGATGGCTCGTGTTGCCTAGGAAAAATGTCAGCCCTCACAGTTATCTGGACAGCACACTTCCTCTACCGAACCACAGTCACTTTGGGTGCTGCTTTGATTAGTAGTCCCTGGATCGATGGGTGGTCACCACACTGCTAACTACTCTTTAGTCTTTGTTCTACCCAAAGGGCATTGATTCTATTTTATCTAAAACATTTTATTTAAAGTTTTTGCCTTTGAACCAGGATTGAAAGCAGCAGCCTGAACTATTGTTTAGTCTTATGTATTATAGATTATGCTAAATTAGATAGGATTTGAAAAATACTTATAAATTTCTCATAATTATTAATCATTATCCGGAGTCCTTCAGCCCCCACAGGATGATCAAAGAACATTTGTTGCCTCTGTAGTGTGTTGCTAGATACTGGTAAAGGTTATGATATTTTCATTCAAATGCATTTCATAGCATTAATGACAAAAACAGGCAGCAAAAATATAACATTTTTAAAATAGATTAATTTTATCCCCTATTTGTATTCATTTGTTTTATTAAGAGCATCACATGTCATCTGATACCGTCTGGCATTTTAAAAGGGAGGATGACATTCTGATGTAAGGGCACTTACTTAACTGATAAAATAGTAAAATAATATCGTGTTGCAGCAGATATCCACAGATCAGCATTTCTTGGAACTAGCTTTACTGACCAGCCATTTAAATGGGAATGAATCTGATTTACTGTTTTATCATTTCTATCTAGGAATGTGTATATTAGTCTTTATGTGAAAAATATACTTAAGTGCCAGGGCACCTTTTTCATAACCTTAGTAATTAGCTGTTGCTTGATGTGAAGCTATGACACTACTTAAAAGCAATTATAATGTATCATGTATTGGCCCAGTCCAAGATTTAAGTTCGGAGCTTTTTGGCAAGAAGTACTACAGTTTTATTAGTTGGTTATACTGCAGCTGTTCCACATAGAACAACCAAAAATTTTCATGAACAGATTTTGTTGAAAGAAGAGCATGAAAGCATAGTAACAACAACTGTAGTTGTAAAAAAGACACACAGTTTTGAAATTTGGGGTACCCTCAAAATAGCATCAATCATTCTTCTCCAGAAAGAACGTATGGAATGCATCACCTGTTTTAGATGTTAGGCATGAACAAATATAGAATTGTGTTTTAAGGCCCCTTCTAACCTTTCCTTTTTTAGAATATTCCTCTTTTTCTTTACTTCTTTCTTCTGTCATTGTTTATTTTATTTTTTTTCTTCCAGAATCAGCGGGGCCCCACAGTTACATATGGCATCACATTTTTAGGGGTTAATTGTGTATAACTCTGAACCACAGCCTTCCATTGAACCAAGGTTTATAACTAGAGTTCCAATTTTTGAGATGTTATTAAAATTATTAAGATTCAGATAAGAAGAAATGGATCAATTTTTGAAAAATGATTACAGGCACTTTTCAGGCATCTGTGTTTGTATTTGAAGCATAAGTACACAGTGAGCTAATTACATGAATTGCCTTAATCAAATTCAGTCTTCATAGTACTTGCAAAGGTAAGTTCAGCAATGGAAAATGAAGGATAGAATTGAAAGTGTCCTAATGAGGATGTGGATAAAAGCATAAAGCAGGAGTTGTTGATGAACAGTCTTGGGTATTTTTGGATGGCAGAGATGAAAAATATTGATATCATGTAAAAGTTTTAATGTAATTTAAATATATCATGGCAAAATTGTGACTTTCTAACATCTCAGTGCTACTGGAGCTGAACCAATGAGCAGAAATATGTTGAAATGCCACAGTGATTTAATTGCCTCTGATTAGATTCTAAAATGGTACCCAAGTCTCTAGCACCAACAGGTTTCAGTACTAGTAAGTTATAGTAAATGAAATCTTGACACTTGTGTGTCTTTTCCGGTAAGGAAACAGAAGAAGGTTCACTGGTATGAAGTACCATTGTATTGCTATCACTAGGGTTCAAAGAGCTGATTATTTCTTTTAAAATAACACATCTTTTAAACACAGTGATATGCAGCTCTGTATAATCCAGATTTCTGTCTTCTGTGTAAATTGTATATGTTAAGTCCTGATTTGCTCTGTCAGTTTGGCTTGAATACATGTAGGTGTTCTGAAAAAGAGTCACATGATCATATGGTTGCTTGCTTTAAAACCACCAGTAAATTGTGTAGTTTTTCTCTGTTCTCAAATTGATCAAGCCTTTCATGAGTCAGAAAAAACAAAGCTTTGGATTTTTCTCTTTGTACCCTTGTTCTGACTTCGTCTTGCTGTCCAGTTTTCCTTTTTTTTTTTTTTTTTTTTTTTTTGGTCGGAATTACACAGTTGGTTTTGTTGTAATTTAGCTGAATCAAAGATCTGATTTCATGGATGCCACCAAACTGGCTGAAATCTCCATTTCATGGAGAGTGCAGCTGGCCAATACAAAGGTGCTCTATCAGTATTGATTACTGTAATAACAGAATATTTTTCCAAACAAATGGTGCTAGGGAAGACCAAAAAATTAGGTATAGTCAAATCCATAATTTGTGTGATTAGAAGAATAAATACAATCTAGTGGATCGTATGAATGTAAGGATTTATTTTCAGTGAAATCTGCCACTAATATTGGTGTAATTTTTTCATTTATAGGGACAGAGCTGGCATTTAAGAAGAGTGATTGAAAAATATCAAGTGAAGGATACCTCTGTTATCCTTCCTCTCAGGCAATGTTGGCGGCAAGCACACACACAGTAATGTAAGAAACTCTAATCTTGAAATGGCTTTCCATCTTGAAATGGCATGTTCCAGGAGCAATTGTATTACCTGTACCAACAGATATGTGAATTTGTGTTGCGTTTGGCTGTAGTTACAAGCTGTATGCTGTTTTTCTTGGCATAAGGAAAATCCACATTCTGGAATGTCACTGCTTGTTTGCACACCACTCCCTGACAAACTCTGGTGGCTCCTTTGGTGATCTGCTAGCTTGAAGCAAGGCAGGGATAACATAGAACAAGTACATAAGGTCTATGTAAAATAAACCTAAATTCTAAAGACACCAAAATCAGCACCACAATTGTTGGAGTCCACTCATTCTGGTATCTGAAGCCTGCACTCGTAGAGCTGGGGTCTCAGAAAGCTGTGCTCTAAGAACTGAGAATGCAGAGATGGGCTGCCTCATAACAAAACAAAACTGTGGGTTTGACAGGAAGGAAATGTCAATTCCCTTTAAAAGGCTATATATGTGAAGGTTTCAGAGGAAAGATTATTCACAATAAATTTTGATTTGGAGGTTCCTGTTCAAGTTTCTTACCCCTTTGGCCTGTCTGTCCAACATAGACAAAGAAATATCCATATGAAGAGTTCTTTTAAACCTTAATAAGAAAAGGATCTGCTTAACTTAGTATGTTGTCACAAGCACAAGTAAACCAATGAGGAAAGCATTCAGAACAAAAAAGAGCAGGTTTGTAAAGAGCAGAGCACTGAATTTCAGACATTTCCTTCTAGGAGGGACAATGCAGATGAAAAACTTGAAAAAGTTTTATGATGAGGGTCATGAAAAGGATTTACATGACAACAAGGATGTACAGGCATAGTGAGCAAGGATGTCCCTTCTCTCAAGTTTTCCAACTACATTTTAAAATATGTACCCTTACCTTGAAGTAGTTCTGGAGCAGAGACTAGATTCAGCTCAGTGGGCTCCCTCTTTTAAAACTGATATTATTGTACGTGCCTATAGGCATAGATAAAAAAGTTATGAATCAGTGCTTTCAGTAAGTTACGTAATGAGAATGACAGCTGAAACAAATGTGTTAAAGTCCTCTCCTCTTTGTGCAAGGCTAAGCAACACTGCTTGTAATCAGTTATGTAGGTTGCGTCATGGGATCCAAGTTAAACTCAGAACTTTTGACAAATCTGAGTGGTTTGTATACTCCTCAGAATGTCTGCTGTTTCTAATCTAGCTGCTACCGTCTGAGCATGTGAACAAGAAAATGCACAAGATCTTTGGTAAGCTAAGTCAAGTGGCTCCCACACCACTTCCAACAGCAAAATATCTGTAGAGTGAAACATGGTAAAGTATGCAATTGCTTTTTCATTTAGGTTGAATGGTTACATGCATTCAAGGGATGTACATTATGGTCCATACCATGAAGTGGGTACAACATTATAGCAAAATTCTCTTTGAAGTTGTCCAGCAGCTGTTCACACTGTCAGCAGTTTTCATGGATTTTCAGTCATCCTTTCCTTAGGCCTTAGCTTGAATGAGAGCTTCCCTGTGGAAAGATCTGAATGTGGTCTTTGCTTATTAAATGACAAGTCATTATTACTGTGAGCCATGAAGCGAATAGTTCTCACCATTCTGGCTTCTTTAAAACATATACAGCTATTGTTTCTCCACGTTTTCATGTGTATACATAAATATGAAGATTTGTCAGAGCCCTGCTCTATAACAAGGAGCAGATACAAAGCAAGACACCATGATGATGTTTACAGCACTGCTAGTTTTCATATATCTTGTTGGGTCCTAAGGAAAGCTTTTATGTAACCAGTTCTTCTCACCCTTGAAAACTGCACCTTAAACTCTGTCCAAGATCAGGGACATGCTGATGTAATGAAGGCTCTGAGATCAGAGTGGACATGTTTGGAAAGAACATGATCAGTCTGCTTTTGCTTAACCATATCACTGCTTTGGATGCCTTCCTGTCCTACTTTTCTTTCTTTTGGTTGATGGCGTATAAGATATACTGAAGTTTTTAGCTTGATATAATTCCTATGAACTAACAGTAAAGTTATTACGTGTTTTTGTGTGTGTGCCCTGTAAAAAAAAAAAAAAAAAAAAAAAAAAGTAATAACACATTTTCAATGTGTCATTAATTCACTTTATTGTAACCATAAAATGTATTGACTAGGAGTAGTATTAAGTATATGTTTTTCAACCAATTTTTCTTACTACAGAAATAATGCTTCAGCAAGACTAAATTTATTCTACTTCGTGCTTCATGCTTCCTGCACAGTCATTCTTCTACTAAAATAAGTGAGGAAGTTATGATGCTGAAAGCAAAACTTTCACCTTCTGATTTTTCACTCTGAAAAGGCTGTTTGATTTAGTTGCTCTCTTCATTAGTGTAACTGAAAAAGGATTAAAAATGTGAAAGTTGCTACCAAAGGGCAAAAGCATGATCTATTCATAAATCAGTAAAGGCTTGAGGACCTTTAAATTATTTATTTTTAATTATTATAGTTAATAATAATTTAATGTAGCTAGAATAAATTAATTGATTATTATTGATTTTTGTGATGACTTCAGAACAGAGAACTCTCACCCTGGCTTAACAAATTGACTGATAAACTGACTACATTGTTAAGCATTAGCCTGGAAGTAAAAGATAAGAAAGCGCATGCTTTGTCCTCTGATCAAGCAAGTTGTCAGTCAAAGTTGCAGAAATATAGCTAAAGAGTTTAAGAACTGAGGGAATATAAGTTCAAGACCCAGGAGGGGAAACATAAGACCAGACAATATACCAATTAATGGAATTAAACTGCAAAGATTTAAAAGGGGTTCCCCTCAGGAGACAGCATGAAAGAAAAGACAATGGTTAATTCAATAAGGACAAAAGCATAAATGAGCTAACTATGAAAAGATCAGAATATTTACAGATGATGGTGTCTGAAGAATTAAGGAACACTAGCTTGCAATTACTGTGAATTTATTATGCCCCAGTAGCAGATTCTAATTTGGTCTCCTCTATCCTCTGAACAAATATGCTCATCTTCAAAATCCAGAGCAAAAGAAATAATCCCTTTCTAGTTGCAGTCAGACTATGAAACCGATTATGATCAGCAAAAATTCAAAGACTTTAAAAAACAAAGCCAACTTCACTGAAGTTTCCTGCCCATCATCTGTATCAGTGTTTGCAGGCTTCACAGCAATTTAAAGTGTATTTTAGCAATGTTGCGTTTGTAAAGCCCATGAGCAATGCAGGTGCTTATGATTCCCTTCCCATGCAATGCAAATCAGAGAAGGATAAGATGGAAAGAAGAGTGTAGCAAGTTCCCTTCCCATACAGGACTGACAAGCATGAGTGTGAAGGTGTGCATGCAGACAGTAGTTGTTCCTCATGCTGTGCCTGTTGCTGAGGAAGCTGAGATGTCTACCAGCAAAGAGACCTTGCAACCCAATAGGAGATACCATTCAGAGGAGCTTCACAAACTCTGCGAGGAACATGTCTGCTGTTAATAAATATCTGAGGCTCACAAATCATATTTTACCTTACAAATTGTGGAGCTATTTAAAATTTAAAAAAGGGAAATAAAAAAAGGAACGTAAGATAAAGTTTTAGTATCTCTTTGATTGAGTCAGAGGGCTTCAAATATTACAACTTTACAGAACTGTACGCTCAGAAATTTGCATGAACCAAAATCCTTCCCAAGGTGAAAACTGATGCCCAAATATTCAGAAGGTCCCACAAATACAATTTGTGAGAGCAGTCATATCTCTCAGTGAATTACAGAGCTCTGAACTGACAGGGATGCTCAGCAGCCCCTCCAGGACAGAGGAATACATTGTTAGTGAGCTTTACTCCCTGTCACTCCTTTTGAAGGGGAAAATCTTCACCCTTTTTTGCTTCTGGCTTCCTGGTCTAAGCCACGTCAGGCTGGTCCAAAGCAAATCAGAACTCTGTATTACTCATCAGCATAATGCTAATTACTCATCTGTGTGTTCTTAAGAGCAGTGCTTACTTCACATAGGAAGGAAACAGTGAGGTGGCCCCTCAGCTTCAGTGAAGCCTCAGTTTTAGAGAACAGTACTGCGGAATTTGATACAACAGAGATGGCTTTCCCACAGCTTCATCTTTGCTAAAAGCAAAGACAAGGAAACCAGTATCAGGGGTCAACTAAGGCCGCATTCTCTTCAGTTTGTGATTACCTTTCTGTTTCCAGCTTTGTTTCACAGCTTCACAGAGTCACAGAATGGGCAGGATTGGAAGGGACCTCTGAAGATCATCTAGTCTACCTCCCCTGCTGGGCAGGATCATGTAGAGCACCTTGTGCAGGATGGCATCCAGGTGGGTTTTGAATATCTCCACAGAAGGAGCCTCCACAACCTCTCTGGGCAACCTGTTCCAGTTCTTTGTCACTCTCACAGTAAAAAAGTGCCCCCTCATATTGAGCTGGAACCTCCTGTGCTTCAGTTTGAGCTTGCCTCTCGTCCTGTCGCTGGGCACAACTGAAAAGAGATAGGCTCCATCCTCTTGACACCCTCCCCTCAGGTATTTATAAACATGAATGAGGTCTTCCCTCAGTCTTCTCTTTTCCAGGCATAACAGACCCAGTTCTCTCATCCTGTCCTCGTATCACAGGAGCTCCAGGCCTCTCATCATCTTCATAGCCCTCCTCTGAAATTGCTCCAGTAGCTCCATGTCCCTCTTGTACTGGGGAGACCAGAACCAGACACAATACTCCAGGTGAGCCCTTACCAGGGCTCAGTAGAGGGGAGGATCACCTCCTTTGACCTGCTGGCTTTGACCTATCACCCCATGATACTGTTAGCCTTCTTGTCTACAATGGCACATTGCTCATGGTCAGCCTGCTGTCCACCAGGACTCCCAGGTCCCTCTCCACAGAGATGCTTTCCAGCAGGTTAGCCCCCAGCCTGTACTGGTGCTTGGGGTTATTCCTCCCTAGGTGCAGCTTCCCCCTTCACTTGCTAGAATGCAGCTTCTTTGCATCTGATGTCTAGTGAAAAGCTTTGGGCCTCTCAATACAAGAAGGACATCATGGCCCTGGCATGTGTCCAGAGAAGGGCTATGAAGCTAGTGAAGGGCCTGGAGCACAAGTCCTATGAACAGTGGCTGAGGGAGGAGGCTCAGGGGACACCTTATTGCTCTCTACAACTACCTGAAAGGAAGGTGTGGGGAGCTGGGGGTGGGCCTCTTCTCACAGGTAACTAGTGATAGGACTAGAGGGAATGGCCTCAAGTTGCACCAGGGGAGGTTTAGGTTAGTAATTAGGAGACACTTCTCAGAAAGAGCAGTCAGGCATAGGAATGGGTTGACCAGGGAGGTGGTAGTGTCACCATCCCTGGGGGTGTTCAAGGAATGGTTGGGCCTGGTGCTTAGGGACATGGTTTAGTGGGTGACATTGGTAGTAGGGCTTATGGTAGGACCAGATGATTTTGGAGGTCTCTTCCAACCTTAATGATTCAATAGTTCTATGAAAAGGCAGGAAAGTGCAAACTGCCTAAGGTCATTCTGCTCCTCCGGAGTTAGGAAATTCAGATATGCTGGCACAGCAAATACAGACAAGTTTGTAAATGCTAGGAGTTGGAAATTCCACGTTGTTGGGCTCAGTTTCCTACCAAAACAATTCCAGAAACAGGAGAGCATTTTGTATTAATTAAGCAAGTATTAATTGCCCTTGCAGCAATTAACTTATACCTCTCTTCACAAGGACAAGCAAAGAGGAGGTCACACAGCCCTAGGAAATCCTGTACTATTATAAGCAGGTACTTTGCCATTACATTAGGTTTTTCTCCATTCTAACAGCTATACTTCTATCACTTCCCCAAAAAGAATTGCAAAGCCATTACTCTGTGTTATGAACTAATCACTTGCCAAATTAATTCCAATAAATCAAATCCCTACTGAGTCATGTACAGAGTTGTGTAGGTGGATGGTAGAAGAGGGGAACAAGAAATATTGGCACTCATAAATTTAAAAAAGAGCAAATTGATATTTTTTAATTTGTTTAAACAAAAATTGTTCCCTAGATGGAACACTGTGTGCTGTGTTTTGCCTGGAGCAAATGTTTATGGCTGAGTTATAAAATAGAAGTTTGTGACATAGCACTGCACATGCACACGCAGACACACGGACACACACAAGCCAGCTTCTGTCCAATTGCTTTACATCAGATTAAATCTCTGCTGTCTCAGCTATTAGCGGATGTCTTGGGAGGCATCAGGTTTGAAAAAGTCCTTCATCTGAAGCTATCATGTGTCAGCTTGTTATTATGATGTGTGGCATGCTTTTGTTATGCCCTCCATGGCACCTATCAATACTTCAGGTAACAGCACAGGGAACCAGAAGTAGAGTAGTCATGTCCAGAAGAGATGTTTTAATGGCAACGCTAGAAGCAGAAACAGTGTTTTAATTTATCAGAATCAAGTGATTGCTGAACCTTCTCTTGGCTGTGTATCTTTATAGACAGTACTAACTGAAAGAACGCAATAGTCACTGGTGTCATTCTGAAGGGACATGAATAATATAAGTAACATCAATAATTCATCTTATTTACTTTTCCCTTTTACATCACCTACGGAGAAACTGAAGAGTTACTGCTTTTACAATTTTTTTTCCTAATGAATACTGTACAGCAAATGATCATTACATGGAGCAGTGCCAACCTGTGGTTCTGCAAATTGCGAATGTTGCAGAAGAGTGGTTCATCAGTTGTCTTGGTCAGTGTTGCAAAACTAATTTTCTTTTTATATTGAGAGAAGTGCTTGCTGCTTTGACACAACATAAGCTGTTTTGCCTGCACTGTATAATAATGAGTTTAGTCACTAAGGTATGATCTTAATAAGCAAAACAGGCAGAATAATAATACAGAGATTGTGCTGACTGTGGTCTCCATATAGATTTTGAACTGCCACTTGGGCTGTTGTGTACATAAAAATTTACACTGTAAAGGGGAGTAAGGTGGAGACTGTCTTGCTTTAAAATTGTCTCTTGAAAGCCACAAAGTTCAGCTTGTGCTTAGGGGTGCCCCCTTCCAATAGGAGGAGTCCGCTTCTGTCCTGCACAGAATCATGTGTCAACTGGAGGACAAGAAACAAGTGAGAGTCTTGCAGGAAAGGCTCCTCAGAGTGATCTGAGGTTGTGATGTGGGCTGAATGCAGAGTCTCTCTGACTGACAGTCCTATTACCATTGATGATTCTGGATGCCAACTGAAACTTCCAAGTTAGGACACTGAAAAATATTTATTTCCTTCTATCTTTCTCATTCACACTCAGGCATACACATTCAGTTTTTAAGAAAATTCAGCAAGATACCCCTCTGGAAGTATGTCTTTGGGATCAGGTCACAGTATCCTTAAAAAATGTCTTGTTCTTTCTAGGGAAGTCACCTTCCTTTTAAATTATTTTAACAGTAAAAAAAAAATATTATTTACTATTGATAGTAAGGATAGCACAGGCAACACCAGACAAGACAGACCTAGGAAAATCCCTGGTGCAAATGCATGTAGCTCTAAAGATGAAAAGGCACTACATGAGTGATGAAGAAACATGTCTTTTATTACAGATACATTGGAACAATATCTAGGACATAAGTTTCACTCCATAAGAATTTTGAAAATGTGTCTTTGTTATAAAAGCAGAGAACTTCAAAATAATTTATAAAGGAAATGGTCTCTTTTGAAGTGAAGTGTATGAGTTGTTCAAGAGGAAAACAAAAATTCCACCCACCTATTACTACTTCATAGGGGATACCCACAAAACCCTTCACCCCATTGAACAAGATAAGTAGCATGTAATCTTTCCTTAAGCTGCTACTTTACAGAACTCTCCTCTGGCTCACATCACTGTCTTCCTTCTGCTCACCACAGTGGTTGATGCTCTCCAAAATGGAATGGCTGGAGCCCAAGAAACCTAGCAGATGGATTCTAAGAAGGTAGATGGCCAAGAAACCATGTCTCCTGACAACATTTCTCTTTGATAGCAACAACAAGGAACCTGAGGTACAAGGCCAGTTTTTGTACCTATCTACAGGGAACATCAGTCAATTGGCTTTTTCAGTGTGCTGAGGGCAGGAGGTGATGTGTTTTTTTGCATTCTGAATTAGTTTTTAAGTTTTTCTATGTAACTGAATGGTGTGACTTTCCTGACTGATCTGAAAATTTCAGATCATGACATGTTTTTAGCCTGATACTCAGTTCTTTTCTGATTTATATTAGAATAAATCACAATGAAGTCTAAACCTTTAGTATGGTAAAAAGCAAACTGAGTTCAACGTATGAAGCGTTCTGCAAGCATTGTCCCAACTGAAAATTAGTTCTGGTTCATGAAGAGCCCTCCGGAATAGCAGCTGAATTACAAATCTTTGTAAGTACGATAGTGATCAGCACCTGCTCAGAGGCATAGCAGTTGCCAGTGCAGTCTTTCTGTTCTACAAATAATATGTACTCATAAATGCATGTTCTCCTCTCCCTGTTGTTAAAAGCAATGAAAAAATGCAGAGCAGTGAATTTTCTTCAGTCACTTGCATCTTGAAGCCTGTTGCCAAATGCCTGTCAATCAGTTCCGGGGTGAGGGCAGGAGAGAGAAGCTGTCTGGCAGATGGGGGAGCAGATGGGGAGGGTGGGTGACGAGCCACCTACCCCACCAAAATGCAGGCACAACAGGACTGATGCCTTCTGGAAGCCAGATGTTTTGTTGGTTGCACTTTTTAGAGTTTTTGTTGTTGTTGTTGTTGTTGTTGTTGTTTTGTTTTGTTTTGTTTTTTCTAATAACAGATACAGATAATAACAGATACATCACCTTTACCACAGCCTGTTTCAAATTTCTTCATGCTGGCTTTCCAAGGGTGTTCTTCAGTGCATGGTAACAAGTCTTTAAGTCTTTTTTTTTTTTTTTTTTTTTGGTCACCTGAAAGCATCCATTACAGTTGACTAAAAAGAAATAGAACTTGCTTGGGGATAGGACTTTGAGAAAACTTTCCCCATTGCTCTTCTTCCCCTGGCCTCATTTATTTAGCCACGATAAAATGGTCTCTCTATCAGGTTTACAGCCTCCAAACCCTCTCTCTACTTAGCCTTTTTTTTTTTTTTTTGAGTTAAAGAAGACACTAAGACTGAAGGATAGCTGTCAAAAAACAACAACAACCACAACAACAACGAAAAGGACAAACTAGTGAACAAATTTAATTCATTAAGCCCTAAGAATATATCCACTGTGTTTCTTTCTGTGTGTATACAGTCCAAGAAACAGTCCAAGAGAAGACTGTAGTTCCCTCCCATGTTTGGTCTCAGAAATTATTTACAAAGTTTGTTTATGTCTTCTGATCAGAAGTAGTGGTCTCAACCCTTAGGCTATTTGTTGAATGGATCAATTTGTCATACAACTCAGTCTTCTGTGTAAACAACATTTCTTGTGATTTTTTCTATTCACTTTAAAGGTGTATTTGTGTGTAGCAGCTTTAAAGTGTTTTCTCAGCACTTGTGGTTAATAGAATTTGATCACAGCAATCTGTAAAAATCAAATCAAACATAGAAGAGAGTGTCAACCCAGCAATGTTTTAAAATGTGCATGTATACTCAGCAAGGTTTGGGGAGGGAATTGCTTTCTGGATGGTGGGGAGAAGGTAAAGGAGGATGTTCACCTGCTTTTCCAATATCTCTTTAGCTCCAGAGTATTTTGTAGCCAAACATGTAAGTCATAGAACACATGGCCAGGAGGAACCTCAGAAGACCCTCATCTCCAGTTCTTCATTTCAAAGACTAAACTACTGCAGACAAATGTTCATCAATCCCATTCTTGAGATATTCCAAGAGGTTTTGCAACCTACAATCCATTTAGTCTTCATATTCCTTTAGACACTCACTTTCTTAGTTAGAAAGTATTTCCTGATGTGTAAAACCAAATCTCTTCTATTAAACAACTGCAATTAAATTGCTTCAAGTTACATTTATTACATCTTATCCTACCCCTCAGTGGACTCGGAGGACAGCTTTTACCCTTCATCATTGGGATCACATCTGGAAGTGCTTCCTCTGTTTTCTGCTGTGTAGACTAACTAACCCCAAATCTTCTCCAAATGCCATCATGTTTCTTAGTCTTCTGGTCAGTTTTCCTTTTCTCCCACGGTCTTTACCGTGTCTGTCTCCATCATAATTGTGGTACCAAAGTTGGACATAGTGCTCTAACTGAGGATCTGCCACAAAAAGCTGTTATAACTTCTTTAGAAGTGATGACATCTTGAATCTTTATCACATTCTTAGCATAAATAGGATTTATTTCCATCATTAGTAGAGAGCTACTGAAGCATTGCAAAACCAGTTGAAACCAAATATTCTGAGTAAATTTCATATTATATCTTCCACGTGAGGTAGTTGCAATGAATTAAAAACTGTCATGATCATGTATACCAAAGCTTGTACTATTAATAGTGTGTCAGCTGAGAAAGAGTATTTCACTAATTTTTCTCCAAGACCCTGCTTCAAATTACCCACCAAGAGTACAGTCTTAGGCTGTCTGAAGTCCAATGTACATGGGTTTAATTCTAATTAAAGAAGAGAACCCAAGTTGCTTCATTCCTTGTCTTGTACTTTGTGACAGTATATATATTAACAGATTTCCAGCTGTAGATTGTATCTGTCTGTATGTTAACAATACTACAGAAACAGGTGCACTGAGCACTGATACATGTTGCAGCAATGGCAAAAGGTATGTTCATGCCTTTGGAACAAAATGTTTCAATATTTTACCTTTAAAACAAGTCTTTTTTTATTGCAGAATAAATCCCTTCCCTTCCCTTCCCTTCCCTTCCCTTCCCTTCCCTTCCCTTCCCTTCCCTTCCCTTCCCTTCCCTTCCCTTCCCTTCCCTTCCCTTCCCTTCCCTTCCCTTCCCTTCCCTTCCCTTCCCTTCCCTTCCCTTCCCTTCCCTTCCCTTCCCTTCCCTTCCCTTCCCTTCCCTTCCCTCATTTCCTTTCTCCTGAACCACCTTAGGACTGTCTTAAACTGACAGTCAAACCCACCAGAGCCAGTATCCTCTTGAACTATTATGTCCACTGCCTCAGTTTGCCATCTGGCTTTCTAGCTTAAAACCTTACCTACCTAATGTCTATTTAAGCTAAGATGTGAGCTTTTGGGAACATGCGTAGTACTGGCAGCAATAATTGTTTTCCAGACTCTGCCCTCAAGTAGTATCCTTCATCAGAAAGGTGACCCAGACAGCCAAGGAGGTACACTGCAGCAAAATTTGTTAAGGGTTATCTGTCAAAGTGCATTAGAAACATGCTTTAATACCTCACTGAACCACATTTAAAATGATAGCTGAGCATGAGCTTCTAGAACATCTTTTTCTCTGCAGACTTATGCTATTCCTTACTTAGACAAAAAAAAAAAAAAAAAAAGGAAAATGGAGTTTTCATACAGTACTTGTATTTTTTCTGGTCCCAGCCCAAGGCTGGAACATAAAATGAAAGGCCAACAGCAAGGAACAACTGTTCTTGAATGTCTGAAGATTCATGTTGAACACACGGCTTTCATCTGGTTTTGTTTTCCAGATTGCTTCATTTCTTTTTTTTTATTCTGCATAACAAAACAAAATAATAATAAAAAAACAACAACCAAAAAAAAAAAAAACAACAACTAAAAAGTGCATATACGCACCTGTATAAGTAATTGTATAAGATGATCTATAATTACAGTGTTAGTGTTGCTTGGAAATCAGCAGCCTAAAATGATTGTCTTCTTTCATTCACTCTGTTTTTCTTCCCAAATGTTAAATGTTTATCAAAACAAGGATAAGAATAGCTTGATTTTATGCATTACTGCTTCTCCACTAATACTGATGTTGACGTCTCTCAACATTTATCACCTTCTCACCACATTTTTCCTTTTAATATTTCACATCATAAGACTTCATACAAAGGCACAAGGACAAATAAATATTTTTAATTTAGTGCTCTCCTGAGTAAGCTTTATGATAGCATTTTTGAGTGACCTTTTCTGTTAAATAAAAATAATTTCAGGACCACATCTTATTTATTACATCCATAAATTCAGATAGCAAAAGCTTTTTTTTTTTTTTTTCATAAATTTTGCCATGATCAGAAATATACCTATCTAGGTATGTAGTGGTATACTGCAGTACACAGTATTATAGTACACAGTCCTACATGTGGGTTAAATAGGAGCCAGCAGTATGCCCTGGCAGCAAGGAAGACTAACAGCATCCTGGGCTGTACTCTACAGAGTTTAACAAGGGTATCACTGAAAATTATTATTTACTCAGCACTTGTTAGACCATACCAGCAATAGTGTTTCCAATTTTCAGTCTCCCCATAACAAGAAGAATTTTAATACAGTCGAATAAGTTCACTGGAGGGCCACCAGTCCAGCCCTAGTCAGGGTCTGTAGCACTCCCTCTCTGAGGAGAGACTGAGGGATCAGGGCTTGATGGCTTGGAATTACTAACAGGGCACATAACAGGGGCTTCCTTGTACCTATGGGGAGGTTATAAAAGTGACAAAGGGGTTGTGCATAGTGGGAGTATGAGAGAAAATGGACAGAAATTAAAACAAGACAGATTGAGATGTCATATAAGGAAAACTTTTTTCCTTATAATGAGCACAGACAGGCAATGGAATGGGCTGCCCAGGGAGACTGCGCAGTCTCCATCTCTGGAAGTTTTCAAGATCCACCAGGATAAAGTCCTGAGCAATCTGGTCTCATTTCACAGCTGATCTTGTTTTGAGCTGCTTTGGCTGGGCTAGAGAACTCCCAGGGCCATTCCAACCTCATATTATTAAGACTTTCCCATATTGAGCCTTGTATGCATCGTCTTTGTAGTAGGCTAAAAGATAGGTCTTGAACTTGTGTTTCAGGTGATTGAAACATGTACCAGTGTGCCATACCAATAACTTACAGAATATTGAACATTTATCAGTACTTTCAGAAATGGTAGCATGTAACTCAGGCCATTTGTGGGTAGGCTGTTCTCCAACAACAAGAAGTCCTCTATTCATCTTATTGTACCATTATTTGCTCATTCCCATTTCACCTGTCCTCCTCTCTGCTGTGCTGGCTAGGACATTTATTCTGTCAAGTAGGAAGCCACAGAAAAGAACTCATCCAGTTGAAAAGCAATAGGCCAAAGTGGGATAAAAGGATTTTTAGGAGTGGGTTACTATCCTGAAAAAGATAGAAACATTTAGTCTCCAGTGTTTCTAGATCTTGTGTAGGATGTGTGTAAAAATAGCTGCTACTTATGAAAAGTTTAAAGTAGGAAGGATGGTACTCAAACAATATGTCATTAGTGACATGGATTGACATGCAATGAGAGAACAAAAGACTAGCCCAATGGAGTTAATGTAAAATTGTCAGGCTAACAGCTGAAACCATCACTTTCAAATATGACTCATAGCCCAAACAATTTTATTTCCAATAGTGTTAGTAAAGCTGACTCACCCTCAAAAGGGTTTGCTTTATAGGAGGAGCTATGTATTATCTTGAGATGAATTTGGGAATACATTCTCAAATTCAATGTATTTATAAATAATGTTGAAAATACAGTGAGCAGTGAAGTATAAAGACTGCTGATGTTAAAAAGTTTTTCAGTGTAATAGGGAGAGAAGAGGTTAGGGGAGTGTCCACAATAGCCTTTTAGTTTTTATCAGGAATGTGCTTTTGAAGCAAATTTTATGATCCTCAATTACTGCACTATACTTGCATTGTCAGAAAGTCTTTGAGTGCACAGTCTAGATTGCAGCTTAGGAGAAACTTAGCTGGAAGATGCACTCTGACTACTAATTAGTTTTTCATCCATGTTCCCAGGCTATTTCCAAGTATCCTCCCATATATACACCCCAAATGCATGTACTGTGGATTCTCAGCATCATCTGGTTCAGCCTAAAATTGTTTCATTCTAAAATGTGTTCCTACCAAGCTGTACCAGTTACTAATGCACACATATTGTAGAAAGAATTGCAGAGGAATATTATAAGATTAGACAACAAAACAGAGTTGAAATTCAGTTTAGATAAACATAGAACAATGCACTCAAGAAAGGTGGGGAGTCACCCCGGGGTTATGTGTAAAATGATGGGGTCTCAGCAAGATCTTGGGGATATGCTAGATCCATGAAAAAATAGCTCTTGTACCTTAAAATGGATAATCAAAAGCAAGTAACTATCTTTCTGTACAGGGAATGACTGAGTAGTCTAGGAAAACAGTTAAAACAAATCAAATCCACAATGTCCTGACACAGCTGACTCAGAAAGTATGGACAGGTGTTGACTCTTCACAGTCTTTTCCAGTAAAAGAACTGTCAGAAAACAAATGGAACAAAGTAGGAGCCAGGTTCAAAACAAAAGGTGATTCTTTAACCATCAGAAGTACACTGGTGGAAATCATGTGGGTAGAAAATATTTTTTATTCTCTCGGTATTTTATTGTGCCCACTGCTAGGACCAGACTGCTAAACTAGTTGGACCCAATGAAATAAAAATGATGAAAATGCAGCTGAAACTGAAGGAAAGTGTGGGCCTAAAACAACTGCAAATCACTGTTTTAACATTCATTTGCAAATTGTCTGTTCCATGGTCAAAATCTCTTTCTGTCCTCTCAGCAAGGTCAGTAACAAAGTACAATTGGATTAAGAATCTCAATGACTTATTCCATTATTGTCATCCTGAACATGTGGTTTACTTAATGTTTTTTTTTTATAACTATGCATTCTTGGTTGATTGCTGTAAGTCACCAAAGGGAAAGGTAATTTTTAAAGCAATGAACCTTTTTGAGCAATGTTTTGCAACCTGTATTCCAAGTCCAAGAAAGCCTACTGTTAGTAAATGCTTAAATCACTATATAGGAATGTTCTCACCTTCACTGCAAGGCTTTTAGGATACCTCAGTCTGAAAATGACTCACTCAGGAATTTAAAGGCAGATCTGTTTCTTTTCAGTTTGGGTCCTTGAATACTGTTGAGTAACAGCCAGCTTCAACAGTAGCTGTCACTCTATCAGACTGAACTCAGAGCTGGAGGTGATCAAAAAAACAAGAAAAATCTGTGTAACATAAAGAGAGACAGAATGACATTTAAAGACACTTTCCCCTAGCAAAGCAGAGTCCCTTCCTGAGCACTGTTCCCCTTAAACTGGTGGGATTTGACTTGGTGAGAAGGGGGCATGCTAGGCAGGCAATGTTAAAAAAATATTAACATAATTGGAAGATGTCATTTGCAGGAAGCAAAGAATGGAGCTCTTTAGTTGTCATTAAGTTTGTGCTGGCTGAGAGAACCAATTGTCTGCTTGTTTATGCAGACAATTGCAGAAAGAACATTGCTCTTTCCACTTCTTTTTGCAGTTTTGAATATATGCTTCCTGGCCTTGGAATTAACGTACCATCTGAGGCACAGCAGCTCTTAAAAGTGGAGCATCTCTCACTACTGCTGCAGCATACATAATTCTCCTTGTTCAAACCATCCTGATGGGAGACAACTGAATATAATAGAGTTACCCCAGGGAATAATTTGACCCATTAAGTTTAGCAAGACCTTATGGTCCATCAAACACGGCCTTATAAACCCAAAAGATAAAAATCCACCTATGTTTTATCTTTGCTTTTTAAGTCTCATAATATAGATAGCTGTCATTTTCCAGCTGCCTATTCAGTTGATTTATGTTACTTATCTTGATGACTTTAGCACTTTGTTCCTTTTGTGTGAAGGAACTGGACTGAGATGCTTATTGTCTACTCACTGCTTTAACAACTTCAATACCATAAACTATGTGCAAGGGCTTTGCCGAGAGTCTGGCATTTCATTTGCTTCCAGCTGAGTGCCCTACCTTGTGGTGCATTTTCTTAGCAGCTTGGACAGTCTTGGCCCCCATTACAGGGACACAGTCAGAAGGATTCAAAGGGGTCCTGAGTGGAGGACTTAGGACTCCCATAGCTTGTGAACGAGACCCTTGTTAGAGTGAACTACACTGAAGTGGAGAGTATTGACAATGAGACAATGAGACGTGATTCTGTATTGGGCTTAAGTGGCAAGGTTTTGGTAGCAGGGGAACTGTAGGAATGTCCTCCTTGAGCAGAGCCCAGCAGCTGCCCCACGTCAGATCAGAACCACCTCCAACTGGCTCCAAAAAGGACCAGTCACTGAACAGAGCTGAGCCAGTGAGTGACGCTAGTTGGGCCTCTGGGAGAGGAGACTGAAGAAAAGGAAGAAATGGTAGAAAACAGCAGATGGGAGAAGGGAGTGAGAAAAAGTGTGAGAAACAGCCCTGCAGTTGCCAAGGTCAGTGAAGGAGAGGAAGGATGTACTCCAGGTGCTAGAGCAGAAGTTCCCCTGCAGCCCATGGGTCCCACATGGAGCAGATCTCCATGCTGCAGCCCGTGGAGGAGCCCCCGGTGGAGCAGGTGGATGTGGCCTGGAGGAGGCTGCGGCCCATGGAGAGCCCCCGCAGGAGCAGGCCCCGGGCCGGAGCTGCAGCCCATGGAGAGGAGCCCACGCAGGAGCAGGGCATCTGGGGGGAGCTGCCACCCACCCGTGGGGGCCCTGTGCTGGAGCAGTTTGCTCCTGGGGGATGGATGGACCCTTTGGTACAGAGCCGTGTAAGAGCAGTTCTTGAAGAGCTGCTGCTTGTGGGCAGCCCCTGCAGGCTCAGTTCAGGAAGGATGGCATCTTGTGGGAGGGACCCCACGTGGACCAGGGGAACAGAATGACCATGAAGGAGTGGCAGAGACAAAGCATTAGGGACTGACCGCAGCCTCCATTCCCTGTTCCCCTGTGCTGCTCAGGGAGAGGAGGTAGGAGAGGGTGGATGGGGAGAAGGTGGTTTTACGTTGCTCTTAGTCTTTGCTCCTCTAGTCTGTTTATCAATAGGCAATAAATTATATTAATCTCTCTATGCTGAGTCTGTTTTGCCCATGACAGTAAATGGTGAGTGATCTCCCTGTCCTTATCTCAACTCATGAGTCTTGTTTCATCATATTTTCTCCTCCAGTTCTTTTGAGGAGGTGGGGGGGTGTGTGTGTGACAGAGTTACATGATGGAGCTTTGCTAGTCATCAGGTCAGAGACCACCACAGATTCTAGACAGACAACTTTATAATTTGAAAGAGATGCTAATTTGTACCCATTGAAATGGAAGTTAAAGTAAGCGAGCTGAGAATGTTCTCAGTCTTCATCAACTTTTAAGCAATATTTTTGAAAAATCCCCTAGCAGCATTTTTCCTGAAATGATTATGAATTCTGTGGACATATTGCTGCTTATAGCCAATCTTCTTAATTAAATCCTTCTCAAGTGCTTGTGGCATACCAAAATCCAGAAAAAATGTTGTGTTATAAAATGCAGGACTGCTTGCACGCATGCACATGTAGATCAGAATGGAAATTCAGAAGCCCCAGTAAAAAGAGTACTTGTAAAGGTATGTGTAATGTTCAGAGAAGTATAACGATGACAACTGCCTTACACTGGCTCCTTTCAACAGCAAGTGACTATCCAACCACCACTGTAGAAAATTAGCTGCACCTTGTAATTTTACTCAGTCCTGCAATGACAGACCTCAGTGAGAACCTGCACTTATGTGAAAGCTAAAGGCTAAACTATGCAAAGATAATTTATAACAAGAGGTGACCTGGGGTCTGACTAATCATCTCGTTTCCTTCTCACATCTGCTCTGTAAATTCTAATAGTCAATAAATCAGTTAACTGCTAGATATGACTGGAAACTATACTATGTCCCCACACCAAGGGCATTAGGGTAGCCTACTTTCTCAGTTCTCAAAGAAATCTGCAGAGAAACAGATCCCTAATAAAAGTTGCAAGGGGCCCTGAGATCAGGTTGGTCCTGGCCAGGCTGTCCTGCAGGGCATCTGTGGGTGCCTCCCCACTGCCCCAGCAGGACTGGGTTGCTCTCATCCTCACTGGCTGGGAGCTGGTCCCAAGAACAAGCTCCAAGCAGGATGCTCTCGAAGCTCTTAAAATAGTAGGGTGTGTTCTCATACTAGTGTAATTTGCTTGAGGCATTTTGCTCCAGCACACCCAAACTTAGATAGCGTAGTAGCACAAAGAGTTCACCCACATAAAAAGCTCTCCCTCTGTAGTGGGGCATAAAAATGCAAAGATTGTCTGAGTTCATGGCCTAACAATAAAGCTCGTATAGCTCTTTTTTTTGGAAGTTGGTGCATAAGGGAAAACTTCTCAGTATGTAAAAGCGGTCCTTTAGATAAGGTTGGTAACAACTCCAAATTAGTATCTGGCTATGTAGTTGTATGAATTTATGGCAAGAAT
Organism: Aythya ferina; assembly: GCF_964211825.1. NCBI lineage: Eukaryota > Metazoa > Chordata > Aves > Anseriformes > Anatidae > Aythya > Aythya ferina. The sequence goes on from NC_140297.1 coordinate 118,254,216, forward strand.
GTGCGGTTCCATTATGAGAAATGAATATTGATGTCTGTAGTATATAGAGACAAATTGAGCTCTAATGATTTCCTAATAAAGTAATTTGTTCATAGATCACAAGAGGATACAAGCAAGAAATTTTTAATGGTAAGGCCAAGGTAATTATTTTTCAGCATCTAATTACACCTATACAACTGATTTGGGCTACATTTGCTGAACTAAATGATGATATAGACTGTCCCACAGAGGTTCACATTCATCATTAAAAGCCAGTTCCCAGCCTTTGACAAGAGGGTAGAGCAGCTCCTGAGAGGTAGTTTAATATAATTAGGAGGATATTATGTTTACTATCTGCACACTGCGCTTGCTTTAGATTAAATTTGACAACTGGAGAAGTAGAGGGATATTTTTCCCAAAATTAGTCTTGTCATCTCAGATCAAACTTTGCCTGCAGTTTATTCTCTTCCCATCTATAACATGGAGCTAATGAGAAGGAAGAAGCCCATACAGGAGTCACAATAACAGTGTAGCCTTGGTGTTACTAGAGATCCATAGCGTCTTGTGTGTAAAGTTTGCTGAAACACACGGAAGTGCCAGTCTGGTGTATTTAAACACACAGATTGGTATTTTCAGTACACAGCACATGTTTCACAGAAATTTTTAAGAGTTTAATATTTTGTTTTGTGCATCTGTTGACAGGCTATTAAACAACAAACTTTGCCTTTAAGTTTGTTTCTGCTAATGCATCCAATTTGTGCTTCATAGTATGAAGAAGCCACTTAAGCGCAGCTTTTTAAGACTTGTTGGTTGCTTTTGCTGTCTGAATAGTCCACACCCTTCCATGGTGCTGTTTTTGTTCTGAAAAGGGGTTCATATACCTTCCAATGAGAGGAAAAATGCCATTGTGTACATGAGGGTAAATGCACTTTGAGAAATACTGAGTTTTTGCTCTCCATCCTGGAACATCAGACAGACAAATTTAACTATTCTGTTCTTTATTGCAATGCCTTGAGGGAAAAGGGCAGTGAAGGAGCCAGCAGATCTGACGTAGAGCGAGACAGAACAGAACTTTTCTTTGGAGTGGAACTCTTCAAGGCAAGGTGAACAGCGGGAGATGGGAAATTCAAGATAGTTTAATGACACCCAGCAAAGGGGCTTTCAGAAAAAAAAAAAAAAAAAAAAAAAAAAAAAAAAAAAAAGTCATGCAGTTTTTTCACATCATCTTGAACACATGAAAGTTTCTGGAAGCCAAGGCAGCAAGATTCCCATGGGCCAAGTAAGAGCACTGACAAAGGAGATAAAAAGAGCATGGTCTGATGGGAATTTATTTAAATGAAAAGACTTCTTCAGTAAAACATCCACTTCTTATGTTCTCCCCATCTACTCTTTAGGGATCTATTTCCCACAAGGCACTCTGGTCTTTAAGCACATCTCCTCTGCATAGGAACAGATCCAGCCTCCTGCTTTAAAAGGAAGCACTCAGACTGGTCCTTCGGGGATGAAGTCCTGCTGGTGAGGTCTGCAAATCTTCTCTACCCTGCCACTTTTCCTCTGAGGAATCACATTGCAGCTGGTGGAAAGAAGAACAGTGTGTTTTTCTTGTTGAATTCAGCCAGCACCTTTGGTAGGTGGACAGTCCTGGCTTGGTTTGGCAATAGGCTCTTTCACCTTTTGCAGACTCCACTGGAAGATGGTCCAACATCAAACCCAGATGCAGGTTTAGAGCTGGTCTTCCTACCAGCACCCTGTACAGAGCAGGTCTTCCTCCCAGTGCCAAGTGTCAGTCCCTCTTCTCACCCCCACTGGTTCATCTCTTCATCCCAGTCTGCAAAATAAATTTCTAGGTAGCTCCTGAGCTGCTGCTGCCTCATGAAGAATTCAGCTCCATCCCCAAATCAGCCTCACTTCCCACGATTATCTCCGTGAGGATTATCTGAAGAGATAGAGTCAGCACACATTAGAAATATGATTTCTAATTTAACAAGATTTTAAAACATTTATTTCCATTACTCAGTTCAGCATAATAAGCATGGTCTATCAACAATGAAGGACGTTATGAGCTAGATATTAAAAGGAAAGGCTTTTCTACTCTCTATACAACTGGTACTGCAGGGTGACATTGTCACCCTGTGACACATTTTATCCTGTAATGCCATTAAGAACAGTATCAAAATACATTATTTGGTTTTCCAGTAGCAGTCACATAAATTAAAGATGCCCAGAAGCAGCTTACATTCATATCTAGCAGCTTTGAAAAATGATCTAATTTTGATTGCAAGTAGTATAACAATCTCCTTTGTGATAGAATTCTTTATTTGGTATTTTTTCTTCATTCTCCAGCCTCAACTTTTGTCAGGTACAAACACTAATAACCAATTTCTGTTTACCACCTTGATTCTATCCAGAAAAAAACAGAACATGGACAATTATTAGAACTTCTGCTTAGTTTTCCTGTATTTTAAATGCAAATTTGGATCTGTTCACTTAAGGAGGATATAGAATTGACTGCCTTTACTGTTAACATTTCTTTCCATCCAGGAGAACTTCCTTCTGTTTCAGTGACGTGCCTAACACTCCTTATTTGCAAAGTGTGACTAAATATATAGTCATGTGACAAGTCTGCTATGAGTTTTTATGTGAGATGACCATCTTAGCAAGTGAGCTAAAAGAAAAAAAATATATATTTATTTTCCTAAGGTTAGTTAGACTGTATAGTAAAATCTTTATTTTAATTATTTTTGCATGTTGTTTTTTCCTGCGAGTAGCAGGAATAAACTTCCCTGCACCTCCAAATTCTCTGGTTAAAAATGGGTACATCTGTGACATCTTACTGATATGAAATCTGCATAAATACATGAGGCATCTCAACATTAAAATAAACAAGAAAACCCCAAATCTACAAGGAGTAATATATTTCAGTCATCATTAAAATGTTGGGTCAGAGATTGGTATATTTCTCCTTGTGGGAAGACCTAGATGATTTAGTTGCGCATATGTTATCAGACTTCTTAACATTCTGATTTATTTTCTTCATAAAATAAAAATTTCCTAGTTTAATTTTAATTTTGGAAATACCTTTATTGGCTATTCTTTGCTCAGTACACTACATCTCCCACAGCAAATGACATTCAGTCTCTGATTCAGGACACATCCAAGCAATTGCTCCTGCTTTGTCCTGCTTACAGAATTGATAGTGCCTGGGATGGATCTTTTGTTTTATCAAATGGATTTAGTAGCAGATTGGAAGATGACTGTTTAATGTGATAACACCTTCCAAGGTGTTGAAATTTGTCTTTATTTCATGTCAGTCACCCTTAGAACAGGGTCATCTGTGCTGTGGGTAACTTAAATACAAGGCTGCAAACAAAACACGAGCCTGTAGCCAGCCAATTAGTCCAACAGGGAAAAGCTCTGGACCACATCTCCTTTCAATCTGATCTTCCCATAACCTCACAAAGGCAGCGTTGGGCCAGCAGCCACTGCTTTCCCACCACAGCTGCAGGCTGGCAGGACTGACAGCCATTGTAGGCAGAAATCTGCTATTCACCTTCTCTTGAGCCCTTTTCCCTGGCACTGATGAACCCTGGGAATAAGCATGAGTTGGTGGCTCCCAGATGTATCTTTAAAGCAGACAAACCAAAAGACTCAGACAGTGATCAGAGAACAACTGATGTAAATCAATGTGCACTGATTTATAGCAGCTGGGGATTTGGCTCAGGAAGGCAAGCAGTCGTTGATGGTATTGTGAAGGTGAAACAGCAGACAGAGTGAGGCCCACCACATTTATTATGTACAATTCTGGGATGCGAGCACTGGTTTCCTCAGAGGGAAGCATCCTGGTCAGCCAGGTGCAAGTGCTGTCTGGAATTCATCAGCATCTGAAAGCTTACAGCCCTGTACTTCAGTGCTGTAAATCAAAGGCATGCACACTAATGTTGAAGAACGTTGTGTGTGTCAATTCATTAGTCAATGGAGTGGGAAAGATCAGCGTATCAGTCATGAAGATATATGAAGTCTGCCTCTTAATGATGTTAGCTCGTAGGCAGATTGTGATGGAACCTTTGTGGCCTGATGACTGTGTTTAATATGTGTAATCCATACCTCAATAAATCTGTGGCTGGCAAGAGAGCACAGCCGCTTTGTTCAGTTTATGGAAAGAAGCACACTAAGCACTGTGGGCAGCATTAACATTTAACAATGTTAGGCTTGAATATAGAGACTCTTTTTACTGGAACCAAATTAAAAAATAATAATTACCCAATGAAAACAGTCAGTATGGTTTTTTTCTGCTTTCCAGGGCAGGGTAGACACCCATCCGATCCCATTATTGTTGCAGTCACGTCAGTGTCTGTAGGACTTGGATATTCCACGGACAGTGTGCAGGATTAATCAGGCTGGAGTTTGTCCCTGCTCAAGGTGGAGCAGCTCAAAGTGCAGGCAGGGACTGACTAGCATCAATAATGTCATACTGACACATTGCTGAACAGAAAACAAACAAACAAAGAAAAAATATAGCACAATACAGATTTTGTATCTGTTCATTCACTGTTCATTCCAGAAATGTATACTAGAGAGAAAAAAAAAAAAAAAAAAAAAGCCTGGCAGAAAAATTACTTATTTTTAAATAACTATTCTTCAATGTTTTAAGGACCCTAACAGGTGCCAGATCCTCAAATGAAGTGAATGGACTCTGCCAAGGTAAATGAGACAGCACCAGCATGTACCAACAGAGGACCTGGCCCTGTTAAGTGCTCTACTTTCATTCTACTGTGGTTTGTCACTGCAATAATGTGAGGAGCTCTGATTTACCTTTGCTTCATTCTGTTCCCACATGAAAACGTAGGAATCTCATTCCAGTTTTTAGAGGGCATGTGAGTTCAGGAACAGCTGTCTGATAAAGCAGCAATAGCAGGTGGCAGCAGCTTACCCACCCACGCAAACTATCTTCAGTGACTGGAGAGACAAACAAATTGCTCCACAGCTAGGACAACAACAGCACATACAGGAGTTAAACTGAATGCAAGAATGAATTGCAAGTGTTCTTTTAATCACTGTATCATAAACTGGGAGCCCTGGTTCTGTTTTGCAAACAAACAGCAGTGAAATAGCTGGAATACTTGGGCCTGAGCATGAACGGCCCATTAAGATTGACAGAGGAGACCATACGTTTCAGAGAGTGTGTTGTGAATTTTTGGTAGTCTCAGAAAAGTGCATGACATTTGGTTCAAAGTTATAAGAATTTTTCATATCCTTACAGATGTTAGCTTTTTTTTTGTAAACAAAGATGAAAGCAGTCAGGCCACCAGAAAAACTAATCTGGTGCACTACTGAGTACTGGCTTAATCTTGCTCCTGGACACATATTGAACCTGGAAGATTTTTTTTGGTTGAACTGCAGAAAGTGTTAAAATATTTCTGTGAATATGAGGTAAGCTGACTGAACTTCAGAGCATATGAAAACTCCAGATAAAGGTATGGAGACTTAGCTGACAGCACTGAAACAAGCTTATCAGCTTCTGAAGGTGTTAGCAGTAATTTTAAATACTGCCATTTGAGTGACATGGAACACAGAGCTGTACTTTAAAATCTGGATAAGAAATATGCTTATAGAGCAGTGCCTTTAAAAAAAAAAAAAAAAAAAAAAAAAACACGTTTTATGTGTCCTTTGTTATAATCAGATACTATATTTTTCATACATATGTTTGTATATATTCATGACAAAGAAAAATGAAACCCAAAACTTCTCAAATGTTTAACAGCATGTATAGAAAGCTAAATCCCACCTGGAAAAAAATACCTGCTGTTTATCAATATTTTTGCCTGGTAGCTGCAGTTTATGATGCTTATCCTTCATTTCCTGTTCTAAATTGCAGGACAGATTATGTCCATCCAGCATTTGACACATTTTTTTACCTTACAAGTATCTACCTTTATTCAGGTGACATTATTCCTTTAAATCACACTTGTATCAGTGTGAGGAATTAAGTTTGCAGCTAAATTTATATCTGCTTTGTGTCAAAGCAGCCTCATTGATCATGCAATCAGGGGGAAGTGCTGTTACAGAAAAGGTTGGCCACCCCTGATTTTATGTACATTCTTCAAGGCGGGATCATTAGAAAACAACAGATCAGTGGCTGGAGGACTTCATTCAGCTGACATTCATTTGGGTTTGGATAGGGAAGTTTTGTGCTGGCAAAACACTGAGGTATATACAAAGAATACTTACCATTTTGAGAAGAGAGAAAGGCAGAAAGCTTAGACAAAAATCTTTCTTGCAACAGAGAAGGCGCTTAGTTTCTGTGAAGAAATGAAGACAGTGATTTACTTAGGCTTATTTATCATTTTCCAGATCTATATGTCACCGGTACTGTTCGAAGCAGAAAAATTGTTTTAGATATTTCTCTGTAAAATCCCTGTCATTTTACACCATAAGAACAGAGCTATTTTGAGTCAGAGCAAAAGCTGATCTATCCCAGTATCCTCTTTTGACAGAGGACAATATTGGATACTTGGAAAAAAGTTTTGGAACATACAGTAATGCTTATTATCTTAATCACCAGTGATCTACGGCTCAGAGATTTTCTCAACTACTGTTTTCTGCTTGTTTTTAACACTTGCTGGACAAGTTTCTTACATCTTGACTTTACCTAATGCTACCTAATTACCATGTCGGTAGAACTGCATTTGGCATCCTGACCACGCCATGACAATGATTTCCATAGTTTGATGCATTTTGTCTCCTCTGAACCTGACATGGGGTTGTTTCATTCCTTTGTGTTTTTTATGCTCCCATATTCACCTTTTCCAGAGTACCCCAGAGAAATGTATATATGAAGCTTTTTGGCAAGGACAGTGGACTAACTCATGGAAAATCTCAGGGATACAGAAGGTTTTAGCATAGGAAAGCTGAATCAAGGGCTCTCATGGTGCAAGGTATTCCCCCAGAATAAGTCTTGGAGTGTAAGACCAAGAAGTCTGCACAGAAAAAAAAAAAAAGAAGAGCCAAAACCCCATGAATTCTGTGTCTGCACCAAACATTCAAGTGTAGTGAATGCTGGGGGTGGGTGGGGGGGGAGGGTGGTTACCAGGGCTGTGACAAATGGTGATGGAATTTGGAAGACTTCCAAAGGAAATGCTGGTACAGGATAATATACACATACTTAAGATGTACTCACAGTTCTGGTTTTGGGCAAACCTCTTTTTGCTGCAGGTGCATGGTTGGTGATCAGAAAGTTAATGCAGCAAAGCACCTCTTATTATCTTTGGCTCTCTTTTGCTAACTGGCTGTCATTCAGAGAATAGGAAGCTCAACACTGTGTGGAGAATTGTCCTCTCCACCTGTCAGTGATTAATTTCATATATTCAGCCATCAGGGACTCTGTAGGAGATTCTGGTTATTTTTCTTTCCTGTCTCAAACCAGAATTTACTCTCTGTACTTCATATTCACTTCTAAATAAATTTTCATAGTTTTGGGTAAAAAAGCCTTATTATTTTTCTACTGTTTAATAATGTTTTGGAATTAAAGTTATTTGCATTCATTGCATTTGAACCAATTTATGGTTTTAATTTTTCAAATGTGTTGTTAATCATATCAACACAAATAATATTTGAGCAAGGTTCAGAATCTTTTTTCCCTCCTTTAAATGAAAAATGAGGCATATATTCTTTTCTCCTCTCCCCAGTGATGTGAACATGGATTTCTTATGCTTTTGACTGGCCAAGCAAGACCAGGTCTAAGAATCAAATTGATGATGTTCCTCCTTTAGTCCACAGTACGAGGTGGGCAACACGTAATAACAACTCCTCCTCTGACAGTTCTTTGATGTTCCAGGCATTGAGAGGAACATCTCTGTTGACCTTGGTACAACTCAGGAAATCCTCCAGGATCCTTAGGAAATCCCAGTTCTGAGAAACCAGCCACAATGTGTTGCAGGTAAACAAATCTTTCTGCTGTTTCCAACCCTGAAGTTCCCTGTGTTGATCAGAGGCTTTAGCTTAATTTGTTTTTTAAGAGATTGTGGCTCTAACAGGATTTGTAAAAGAGCAAGGTAATGGGGAGTAAGGGAAACTGCTAAGAAGACAAAGGTGGCTAAGATCCAAAACATAACTGGATCTGAACAGAACAATGTTATTGGTGAGAAAGTAGCTAGAGAGGAAGAGCAAGAGGTAATTTACCTGCTAACTGAGAGCTGAGCAAGAGGAGAGGAAAATAGGAATTCAGATGGAGAAGCTGGCAGAAAAACTAGCATCCAAAAGGTGTGGGAGGAAGGAGAAATTGAAGTGAAAAGGTATTAGGAACCCAGTGTACTAGAAGTGGCTTTATTGGTGGAGTAGCAGGGACTTGAATGTAGGGGGCATGGGGCAGAAGTGAGGGGAGAACACAGGGCAGAAAGGACTGGAGAAGAGTGTTAGAAGGGGAAGTCTGTCTTTGAAGGAATAGGAAGACAAGCAAGGAAACAAACATTGAGAAAATGCTGGTAGAAGGCATGGAAATTCAGAGATGTTGGTATTTTACCCAGAACCAGTGTTTCATAGGGAGGAGGATAAAATACCCAAAGCTTTGGCAGCATAAAAGCTAAATGCCTGCAAATTGCTAAGGATCAGTGCCCTAAGAGAAAGGCCTTATGACAATGTCTGCTACAGGCATTGCTCTAGAGAACAGGGTAACTGATATCTTAAACATCTACTTATAATATGTGGAAAATGCAGCATTTTATCATGGGGGACTTCCATGTGAGTGTCTTGTACTGCTAGTCTCATGCTGCCAATAATAAAAGGTCCTTGGAATTTTTAAATGTTATAGATGACAGTTGCTTAAATCAAAAATTGCTGCATCCAGCTCAGGGGACTTTTATATTAGACTACATCTTGAAATAGAAAGAAGGATTGATTGGTAGACCAAGTTTGTTGGTAACATCTGTGCAAAGAGATCTCTAACTTAACATTCATTATGGGCAAACAGAATAAAGCTCATACTGGTAATAAACACATTTGAATTTTTAGCTTGAAAAAAAAACAAATCTCACAAAATGTTCATTAAAACATGAGTATTAACTGGGAACATTCAAGAATGTTCTATTACATATAGACAAAACAGTCCTGCAAATAAGGAAGGAGTAAGCTGCCTAGAGGAAAAAAAAAAAAAAAAAAAAAAAAAAAAGGGAATAATAATAATAAAAAAAAAAAATAAAATTGTCAAATTTCTTTTTTTTTTTTTTCTATTTATGCAGTGTCATGTATACATCAGAAATTGAGTATTACAGAAAACTGGAAAGGAAAGTCAAATGACAAAATTGTAGCAACAGAATGAAGAAGAAGAAATTCCTGTACACAGTTCTTCATGATCTTTGTGACAATGGCATGATCTCATTACTAGAAAAATTTGGTAGAATTTGAATGTGCAAAAAAGACTAAACATAATTATATTTCTCTACATTTGGGGAAACATCCAGGTGATGCAGTCATGTATGAGCACAAAATATTTTCAATTCTAACAGCAACTAAGGTTAAACAGCAGATAGAAATAATTAATTGGCAGGACTCGGTATTTTTCATCTGAGAGTGTAGGAAGAGATGGCCAAGAAATTTTCTGACCCTGTAGAGCTGAATTGTCAATATTTTTCTATGTGAAAAGCTCTGGACAAATTATATGGTGTAGGTTTTTAAATACTGTATGAAACAATTCACCCATTTAATTTTGCACCTTGTAACTACTATTGAAAGTTAACTCTATAGCACAGTATTGTTCTGGTTTTCATCTGTTCCCTGCTTCCAGTAAGAGTCTCTGAAATGCAATTGAGAGAAAGAACTATCAGGAACCCTTTGGAAATGTCTGTCAATCTGGGTGTCTATGCTAACAAAATGCCACAGCAAGAAACTTGGTTTTACTTATGAGGCTGGTAAAGAAATATTTGTTTGATGTTGAGCAGTTCTGGATGGTGAGAAATTTTGATGACTTGATGGCCATCTGGGAGGGGTGTCTCCCATGGGTTCCAGTGGCCATTTTCTGGCCAATTCAGAAAACAGACCACATACAGATCAAGGGAGAGCCTAGATTTCTGAGAACGCATGTACTCAGTCTTTCAAAAGTATCCAGGTAAAAATGAAATTGAGTGAGAGACTAATATCAAGTTTTTTTTGGATTTTTGCAATCCAAGGAAAAAAAAAAAAGGTATTAGAAAACTTATAAAGAAATGGTTTTTTTTGTTTGTTTGTTTGTGTGTGTGTATGTGTGTGTACACAGGAATAGGGCTTTTAGGAAGTTTGTCTTTCTAATACTGGAAAGTCTGGGGATCCTGGTAGTTAAACTGCAGTACAAGCAACATGGATACAGTGAGTGAGGAAGTTTTATTATTTGGCACTGTGCAACCTATACTAGAAAACTGTGTCTGTGCCCAGACAATTGTGGTTTGGGAGAAAGTTCTGGGGATTATTAAAGCACTAGAAAGCATGACTCATAGTTCAGGGTTCTCAGGTGATTTATTTTAAGGAAAGACTAATGTGGGAATTGTCCTTAGAGGACGGAAGGCTCTGTGCTCTTCATCATAAAGCATAGCAAGGTCTAGTAGTTGGAAGCAAGAAGTAAAAAAGCTCTCTAAATTATAATGAATCAATTTACCTGTGTTTGCTTGTGGATTCTATATTAATAGAAAGATTCAAAATTAAGCCTGGATCTTCTTCTAAAAGATGTGTTCTGAAATACAGGCATATTTCATGGTCCCATGCTTTTGAAGAAAAGAGCTCACATTAGGTGCACATACTGGTTCCTTTTGTCTTGCAATTGATGCAAAGTTCTTACACATGGGATTGCTGTGACAAAAGAAGCAGCAGAGGAAGATATCAGTCCTTTCCAGTGAATGGATTTTATTTATCAAAATGGTCAAGAGAAGAAAAAATGATGGGGTTTTCAGGTTAAGAAACAAGAAACATAATTTGAAGAAGGTAGAAGAGGGTAGGACATAAGCATAGAGAGAAGTAACACTAATTTTTTGAGCTTGTATCATTGATAGGAGTGTGAAGTGCTAGACTGGATATTGAAAAGGAAATCTTGATAAATCCAATGTTTGTTATTGAACCCCAAAATGCAATTAGGAGAGGTGATATTCTGTTAGCTCTGACAGGATGCCAGGCAGAGGGCTGCAGGCTGAAAGCTGGGGGAAAGAAGTCAGACAGTTTCTATGATTGCAGGCCAGGGTTGGTATTTAAACAGGTGTAAGTTGAAATGACTGACCCTGTGAAGGTAACAGGAGACGGACACTGTGCCCTGAGAGCTCAAGCAGAGCCAGAAGAGCTCTACACTTGTCTGGAGCACCCGTCCCTGGAGAAGAGGGATTTAGAACGTAGAAGCAATGTGATTCTCTCTGCAACAGATCTGAGGTTCTAAGAAAGATGTCAGAGACAATGGCAAGGAGAAAGATGGATACAGGGTTTTAAAATGTTGCTATTTTTAGGGCAAGTAATGCAAAACCTTGTCTAAGGCTGATGGGAAATGGCTAGATCACTGAAAGGAGCTGAGAACAAGTGAAAGTGAGGCACTATGACAGAGAGCAGGGGAAATCAGCTCACTGAGGGAATGAGGGTTATGGATGTATTTCTCCTAGGTGGAGATTAATGAGGACTTTGGGTTAGAGTTTGAAACTATTACAACAAGTGACTAAGAAACAGCAGAGGTAAGAGTTTGAGAGGGAGGAAGGGAGGAAGATTTGTGTCTCAGGCAGGCAGGCTGCTAGCACATTTTTACAAATGACACCTGCTCTGAGCAAGAATGTTCCAGGGGGTTATATTTCAGCCCAATCCATTCTTTTTTAAAAAATGCATAATTTATTCCTATAAAGGGGACACACTGATCTGATTTAATTAGGCTAATTAGAGGTCTGTGTCAAATACAGGAGTGAAGCATGTGGAGGTGGGTAGAAGGCGTAGGCATGAAAAGATCAGGGAAAAGTCCTTGTAAGCAGCATTAGTTTTCAGTCAGAAGCAAATGACAGGAATCTGGGCAATACAGAATGTGAAAACCTGGGTGCTACAGAAATCTTGCACAGCTGGGTGCTAAGGTGCTCAGTTTAAAGCCTGAGGTAGACTGAACCATGGGAAACCAATGGTTTTGCTTGAATATAAGACTGCAGATGTACATGGGAGGGGATGGATTTCCAGAGATGTGTATTTCTTTCTATTATTTCAAGGTCTTTTGGAAATGGCCTTTGGCAGTATTTTTAGAGCTGAGGACAGTGAAGTGGAAAAGATGATAATACAGAAACAGGAAGGGGGAGCCAAAAAGAAAAGGGATTCAGGGGTGCTGGTCATGTGATGCAGAGGATGGAGTCATAAAATGAAGTGAAATGAAATAAAAGAAGTTTAATATTGGAGACAGAGCCACTGGAAGCCATAAGGAGATGATAAAGCAGAAATTACTGGATTATCTATGGTCCCTGAAGGATCAGAACAGTGCTGGGGAACAAGAAGCCCATAAAGAGAGTTAGCAGGACAGCAGGGCAGGGTTTCTTATTCTCAGTAGTTCCAGGCAGGGGATCTGTCCTTTGTTTGAGAGGGAGAGCAAGACGCTAGGACAAGCTGAGTGTCTCAAGTACATGACAGGAGTGATTTAAGGTAAGTTTCTATCACCACTGAAAATAACAATTGAACTAAATCCAAGATACTGACCTCTGCAAAGGTATTTACTGCATCCTGATGAAGACTGATAATGTAGCTATAAATATAGCAAGTATCTGGAAATTCACAGTTGAGAAATACCAAGAGCCCTTGAGGCTTTTCCTCCCTCACAGTGGGTAAAGTATTTCAGTGAAATGTGAGAACAAAAAGATGATAGCCCAAAAAGATTTATCCTCTTACTTGGGCCCTGTGTTGCATATTGAGCTTGGATTCACTTCAGCCAACATTTCTGTGATATAATGTTTCTTTGTAAAAAGAACTTTACCAAGGAGATTCAAATAGAAAATTATGCAATCAATATATCTGGCTTTAAAAAGCAATGAAATAGTTAACTTGCTTTTAAAAATGTTAATTTTTAGCTGTTCTGAAGAATAAAGGGACAGGAAACTCTTTATAATTTTCATTAAATCATTCCTAAACTAAAACATTGTAGGCTGACAGCCAAAGTGATCACCTTACTCTCTTGAGATGAGCAACTTTTTGCCATGTTTAATGAACAGGGAAGTTCAGCTATGGTGAAGTCCTGAGAGGGACTGAAAAAGGAGGGAGGGTTTAAAGCACAAGGCTTTACACCCAAGCAAAATACTGTTTGTGTCCATACTAGGAGCTGGAATAGAAGACAAATGGAAGACAAATGGAAAATGCTGCCAGCCTCTCCCTTTTATTTTATTTTTTTTTTTTTGGGGGGGGGGGAAGATTTGAATGAGCAGTCATAGAAATAGGCTCCCGATCCTATTGCACTGCAACCCTGCAACTCGCTTTCCAAGAGCATTTAAACACTTGGACTTTCCTTGCGAAAATGGTCATCCTAAACATATTTTTAGTGCCTTCCTCATCCTCCCCCCAAAATCACAGCCAAAGTATATTTTGAATTATATTCTTGTTCTGAAAGGCATTAATAGGCATAGTCAAGAGGGTTTTGGTCTGTAGAATATCGACAGATTTGAAGCAGACAGGTGTGCTAAGCACACAGGCTGGTGCACCACAAAGACGGGTGTGCTAATAACCCAGGCTGTGAGGAAGGATGAATTAAGGTTTGTAGTTTGATAACTGGAAATAATAGAAGCCTGTGTTCTAGTAGTTTGCGTGGCACAGAAGCTAAATCATCTAAGCTATTTGTAAGCGCGAAGGCTAAAAGATTTATTGGGCAGACTATGCAGAAGGTGATGGGAAGGACAAAAGAGGCTGTAATGTCTTTCAGAGAACCAGCATAGCCCTAAGGTGTGGAAAGAAATCCTGAATAAATGGCTTGACAGGCTTGGAAGTTTAACATACACACCCTTTTCCTCTAAGCAGCAGAACTTAGTGTGGATTCCTCAACACAACCTGAATTGCTACTATTGCTACTATTGCTATCCAATGCGCAGTTGAAGCTGTCCAATACCAAACTAGCAACTGTTTATTCACTTACTTAGATTAGGTACTACATGAATTACACATTTGGGGCATGTTTCACTGCTGAAAAATTAATGAAAAATTTTCAATGAAAAATTATTATTAAGAAATTTTATTAAAAGAGTAATGTAATGTATCCATTTCATGAATAATGTTAAAATATAACAATATAATGTTTAATTGTTTCATAATTTTTCTTATTAAACTTCTGAGTAAGTAGATGAAGTTTATATGCAATATAAACTTTATGCAATGTGCATCACTGGTGAATCAGCACTTCAGTTGAGACTTAAAATATTGAAATATTTAGGACAAAAATAACTACATGCTTACTGTAGTTAATATAAATACAATGCTGACAGTATTCTTCTGATTTTGCCATTACTGAAAGGACATCTGAAAGTTGTTGAAACAAATTTAAGGCAATGTGGGGAGATGGGATTGTGAAAGATATTCGTACTTTGAAAGTTCCTTGCCATTGGGGTTTCAATGGAAATTTTCTCTCCATCAATTTAAGCTAATATCTCTTTCTTGTGTAAGACAAAAGGACATCAGTGTTGCTGAGTGTGTGTGGCACAGTGCCGTGAGGACCAGATAAGCTCTTCAAGACAAGTAAACAAATGATTTGCTGAAGTATGCACACATGAGCATTATCATCCTTAAAAGCTGCATTAGATTTTCAAATGTATCATTTTGCTTGCTGTATCAGTGCTTGGCAGTCTGTAAAAGTCGTTAGAGAAAATCTCTACATTAGGAAGGGGGAACAAAGAGACTGGCAAAATTTTGAATATCAGTGTACTTCCTTTGATTAAAAAGCTGGGCTAATTCTGGGAGAAAAACAAAGCTTAGTTTGCCTTCTAAATGGAACACATTTAAATGTACAAAATTGATAGAATTTGAAAAAAAAATGTATACAATAATCCTTTATATAAATTTATAATATATTTTAACAATTTTACTTGTTTGATTTCTTTGTAAATGAACTCCAAATTTGATATGGTAACTTTATTCACAATGAAAACATAAAGAAAGAGTGAAGAATTCAGAAATACAGGACTTATTACAGATTTCATCCTTGGATAGTTTTATCTCAAACAGCATCATTTGTTTTCTACTCATTTTCATTTCATGCCTAGCCAGAATGAGACAGATTGGGCTCTGCCTTTATGCTTTTACTGACAGCCCCAAGCCTGCAGCACAGATAGACTGCTGGTCCCTGGGTAACAAGTTTTTAGATTGGGGCCAGAGGTGTTGGGTCTTTAGAGCACAAAATGAAACACAGTTCCTTAGTCAGCATTTTGAAGCATGGAGAGGGAGGTGGGGATGGAGGAAAAATTGGATTTGAGTGTATCTTTATTTTTGGAAGGAAGCAATTTTTTGAGGTTTTTAATCATTGCCATTTGGCTTAACGTGGCTGATTCTTCATAAGGTTCTTTATGTGTTCCTTAAGGCAAAGGAGTGGATGATGCTTTAAAAGATGAAGTGAAAATTATTTATTTCCTGCATGCCCAAAATTGTTTGGAACGAGCAGAAAACCTCCATTGGATATCTTGCGTGAGGATGGAGATGAGCCACTGGGCTTCCTGCCTGGGTAGACGTAACTTGTGAAGATGGACACTGGATGTGTCTGGAGTAGAAGCTGGACGTGATTAGCCCTGTGTAGGCATAAATAGCACCTTAGTGCTAACCTTAGCATTTTTAATTGCTCTTCAGACTTTCTGAAGCCATTAAATGAGACTATCCTTAGCACAGTATATGATACGCAGCACATATACTACAGGCCAGACTGCATCTTGGCCATTTGTGTGCCACTTTGAATGTTATTAAAAAATGAGGGCAAATCTCCAGCTACCTGGTCACTCTCTCTCTCACACACACACACCCCAAACCAAACAGCAACAACAACAACAACAACAACAAAACAGGCAGGGAAAGGTCTTGCCAGTTCTTAGACATACAGGCCACTTCCATGGCAGGCCACTTCCATGTCAGGCCACTTCCAGTTCTCCTTGACTTTTGGGCTGAGGGACAGCTACTGTGCTCCTGATGCCAGTCTGCATTTCACCCTGCACATTTTCCAGTATCTGGCAGTAGGTCCTGAGAAGAGGATGCCTTAATTCCTTCCAAAGGCTATCATCAAAACTGAAAGGTACTTTCTAGTGCACCGTTGAGCATCGCTTGTGTTTCCCTTACTTGTGCCAGGACTCCTCGCTGCTCTTACCAGCCACAGACTTGCTGAAGAGAAGGGGAAAAGCCTGTGTAGAAGTTGAGGTTTTATAATGACACTGGAGCATGTTACATAAACCTCGGTACAAAGAACTTGTTAAAATGTACCCAAAGGGTAGAAAAATATTCCAGATCATTTATTCAGAGCTTGTTTCATGATCACGATCGTGTTTTTTTTTTTTAAACCTCTGGCAATATTTGAATTTGATTATACTAGAGCTAAAATTTCACTCCCGTTTATGGCTCGTCCTTGTTTCACACACTGCAAAGCTCGTCTTTGTGTTTTCCATAGTACACATAAGCAGGGATGACATGATCACTGTGCCAGACAGCTATGCTCCTTCAGAGAAGGGACAAGACCATGCACAGTAGCCTTTTGCCTAGTGGTGTGATAGCAAGGGTGATTAATCCTTTCTCACTGGGTATGTAAGATTTTCTTTCTGTAGCCATGTGGCTGCCTGACAATGCACAAAAGCAGAGCAAGTTGCACTTATGAACATACTTGCTACTGCTATTTCCCATGCACATACATGTTTCAGGCACCCACCCTGTGTTGCGTGTGCTTTGCAGACACCTTCATCCCTGAGCTGAGCAGGATTTGCTGGGCTCCTGAAGGCACTGATAAGAGCCTGCTACGTTTGGGCACTGGACCGAACAAGCGGAGAGGAGCTACTTTCAGCAGGCTGCGTTAGGAGGATGCTAGTGACACCTAGCGTTTAAAAATAAAACAAACACAAAAAGCACATAAAAATGCCAGCAAGCCCGGCGGGTTCCCTTGCAGAGCTGCGGGCGGCAGGTAGCAAGGCCCTCGGGACATGGGGACAAGGAGCAGGGGACAGCGGGTCCGGACAGCATCCCTGCTCCCCTGGTCCACCCCAAAATGGATCTCAGCCCATCTGCTCGAGCAGAGAAAGTGTTTGGGAATCAATCACCCCAGAGAGCGAACAAGCAGCTTTGAAGGGGTGCTTGCAAGGTGATGGCAGCCTTGTGTTCCTCTCTGTTTGCATCCTTCGTTCTTGTCTGCACTTTGCTAGCTAATAAACTGGCAGAATATTTTGACTTTGTACTATTGTGCATACACTGAAATGCAATCTGGTAACTGATACCCTCTACGTGTACAGGTATCTAAACTAAATGCAGGCAGAAGGATATAAGAGATGATGCACTGTAGCTTAATTTTAACAAGGAAGAAAAAACAGTCTCTGCAAACAGGATTACAATAAATTCTGAAATAAAATTCTAGCACATCAGGGAGCTCAAAGCTGGTGACACACTGCCCAGATTCAAGGGAAGGGGAAAGAATATTCCAAGGGCATTTGATATCACATAGCAACAACAGTTGTAAGTTGATGAATTCAATGTTCCTACAAGTAACCCTGGCAGTCAAGCAGCTCTTGCAATTTTTTTTTTTTTTTTTTTTTTTTTTTAACGTTTGATTTGTTAAAATTATTTTTTCTAAAAATAAGGATAAAATGGGTTGTGAGATCATAAACTGTATAAAAACGGATGTATGCTTAATGTTGTGCAACAGTTAAAGAAGTTAGCATATGAATAACTAATCATCACTGCAAGTATCTCAAGACATGATTAATATAAAAATACTGTAATGTTGCTGGTAGAAATAGAATATCTATTTGAACTATATGCAGATGTTTGACATTTCTATCCCTTTAGATATTTACCAAATTCAAGAAAAAAAAAAAAAAAAAAAAAGTAGCAAAATTAGGTTGAGTGAAAAAGTTACTGTAAAAGTAGCAAAATGGACAAGCTCACAGGCTGGTGCATTATGAAGGATCCAGACCAAAGTTTAAGGCTCTTGTGGCTCCTGCAGACTTGAACACATCCATATATGATTAGATTACTTCAAGGCTTCAGAGATGCAAAGCGTTTCTGAAGCAGAGGCAAGCTGTAGATCTGGTGTCTTACATTAACTAAGCCTAATATGTTTAGTGCTTTGAAAGTCATATAAAGTCACTAGAGACTTCTTGAATTACCTTTTGGAATAAATTCAGCATCTATGTTGTTTGATAAAAGAGTGGCATAGATGTCTGGAGCTTCTGAAGGTGGGGATCATCGGTGGAGGTCATTTGAAGAACATAGAATCATAGAATCATAGAATCATAGAATATCCTGAGTTGGAAGGGACCCTTAAGGATCATCAAGTCCAACTCTTGACACCGCACAGGTCTACCCAAAAGTTCAGACCATGTGCCTAAGTTCACAGTCCAATCTCTTCTTCATGGGTCACAACATGGAATGACTACGATGATCCTAAAACATACACGGGCACCTGAGAAAAACCTTGTTTCAGGGAAATTGCATCTGTTCCTGAAGTAAAACGGTGTTGCTGCGTCAGTGTAATATTTTAGTTTAGATTGCTGCTGGAAAACTGCTTATCACGAGTTAAGGCAAGTTTAATGGAAGTGTGTACTTGAAATTGAAAGGGCATAAGTAAAGTATATTCCGGAATACTACTCATTCACATGTGGAAGAAAACAAGCCAGTGCAGGAATTAACATATAGTATGGATACATAAGTAAGACAACATTGTTTGTGCTGAATGGGTGAGGGCACCTGACATGGCTATTATGGACGTTGAATTTCAGCAGTAGCATAAGCAAAACCAAAATGCATCCATAACTGTTGGTCATAAAATCAAATGATATTTTAAAAAGTGTTACTTTTTGAATGACTGTATTTCCAGAGATATCTTCTCAATATGTTAGGTACTTCCAGGTGAAAGAATTAGAATAGGTAGAAATTTTCACTAGTTCTGTTTTGTGCTTAATAGCCATTGTTTTGTGCTTAATAGCCATAGTGGATCCTTATTCAGTATGCTCTTCTTTGGGATCAACAGGAGCAGAAAGGAAAAAGATGCCGACAGGTCTATGGTCATTATATTTTTGTAGGGTTCCCTTATTTTGATTACTGCTGTTGCTCTGATAATTTTCTGAATCTCTGAGTTTTCAGATATCTGAAACAAAACTGCAGTTCTCCACAGTTCAAGCCAGTCACTGTAAGGCACCACCAACTTGGCATCACTCTCAAAAGCTTTTGTTAAATTGATGATGACACCTATTGTGTTCTAACTAGCAATGCTTTTATGCTTGCTATAAATAATTACTTTCATTAGCTGTTTTCTCAACCATATATCATTGGAGAAAGATGCTGCACACTCCAGGTCTTCATGCATATGAACACTGATTTACTGTTTCACCTTCTTCACCTGATATAAGAATAGTACAGGAAGAGTTTACATGATTTGATGTTTTTCTTATTTTTCTTATTTTCTATGTAACTTTAGAGTCTGACTCCAGTGACTTTGGGGATGGCTTTTGCATTGTCTTCATGTGAACAACATTTTTGTAAGGGTCTATTGGCTAGATTCCCTTGTGCAACATAGCTTTTTGCACTGCTAAGGCAGCAACAAGAAGCTCTAATAGGACCACAAAGTGCTAACAGACAATCCCCTAGGATAGGAAAGTGTGCACAGCTTGACTCCAGCACTGCACTTCTGAATGCTTCCATGTGGATAATGGAAAGAATATACCTCAATGCCAAGAGAGGACACACTGGAGATGTGGCAGGGAAGACTGCATCTCTTAAGGAACTACACTGAAGGTTATGGAACAGAACAATTTTCTGGTGAAGGGGGTAACACTTTTTTTTTTTTTTTTTTTTTTTTTAAGAGTTAAACAGTTGAGAAAGATTAAACTGCATGAGACCTGATCTGGGAGTCCTTCTTGTCCTTGCTCTTATCTTGTGGAGCCACATCCTATGTTGAGGATGCTGTTCCAGGAAACCTATTCTCCCCATTTGTTATGTACTGGTGTTGGTACTCATCTGACCAGGTTCGCTTCTCGTGTTTCTCTTTCATGTCACTGGGAGATGAAATACATATCTATGTCAGTGCAAGGGAGTGCACAGGGGTGCAGCTGGAAAAGGCATGTGAAGAGAGAGGAAGGCATAGCACCTCAAAGCTGCTATGAAACCACACCCATGGAGAAGCTGCTGACAAGTCTTCTGACTATTTTGGGCAAATGGTAGAACTGGGATGGCATAGTGCAGACACTACCATGCCTTTTTGTCATAAAAGAAAATAGCTAGCATCCAGCCCTAGGTATAATCTACTGCTCATATGTGAGGTCTGGGAAGCATTCAAAGCAAAGTAACACAAAGTAATTCTATTAAATGCACTTATAGTCACTCACAATCCATTATATACAGGTCGAATGCAGGCAACGGCTTCACAGTTTTTTCTTGGATTGTGTATTTATGACAGATCTTCTGTCTTTATTTTTCCAAAAAGATGATTACAAATAAGATTTTTATGAATTAAAAGTATTTGAGGGATTTTTTATTTTTTTGGTGGGAACAGGTAAGAAATTCATTTCTAACATATGCTTATCTTGACAGCGTCACTTTAATTTGCACTTAATTGGCTGTCTGAAAGGCTGTTTCCATGACAGCACGGCAGATATACAGTAAGGGCACTTATAAACAGTGATAAATAACGGATCATTAGATTTCAGGGAGAATTCTTCAATAGACTGTTGCTGCTTTTTACATTTGTTGGGTGGAGACAACACATCCACCGCCATCCATGACACAAAGATAAAAGCTGCCCAACTTCCAAAGACCCCGTATGCTAAAAGACATTTGCTACCTTTGAAAGTAGGTCAAATACTGCCTTTAAACCACATCATGTTACTTCTTCTAACTGTTAGCTTCCTAACTACAACAATGTACAATACTGTGTCTTACCTACACTTGTCAAACCAGTCCTAAGTCCCTGCCAAGCAACAGTGCTTTGGGGATGGAAGTGGCTTCTCCTGACATACTCTAAAATATTTCCAGTCGTGCTCTCTGACAGAGAGAAACTCTTACAGAAAGCAATTTTTCCCTCTGGTTCACTGCTCTGGGGTTCGCTGTGCAGTCTATGTGGAAAGGTGTTGGGATCACTCATTCTGCTGAAAGCCATCAAAGAGGATGCTCTCAGGGGGAGATGAAAGTGGAGATGGTAGCTGTCATATGCAAGGTAACCCTGGTGCCACGAATAGTGTTTTACCAAGATCCACTTTAGCTCAGCCTTGAAACATACACAGATGTCAGAAGCAAGCCTGTAATTGCCATTGCTCAGAGTAATAGCAGTTGAAATATTGCTGTTTCAAAGGAGGCTTGATAGTGCTAGATGTGTCCTAGTGCAAAATTTAAATACATCTGTTTTGCGGGGATTTAGATTAGCACTGTAGAAAAAGATCGGATCTCTTTCCTCTTGAAGTCAATGACAGTTTTGTCAAGAAAAACGAAGTTGGAGTTTTCTTCTTGTTCTGTTGCTTTTTATGATAATTTTCTGTTTTAATGAAACCAGAAGAGGCAGTGTTGAATAAAATATTAAAATAAGAATAATTATTTGCTTGTTTAGACAATCTGGAATGCAGATTGAAACAGGAAGGTCATCCACCTGCTCCCAAGTTTTGTGGAAAGATTTTCTGATGCCATAGTTGCCATATGCCAACTATGATACATTTAAATTTCTAAAAAGTAAGTGCTTACTGCTAAGACCAACTAGTATCCTATCAGAGAATGCCAAATCTTTGCTACAACTCTTGTAAGAAAATAGTGGATTTTAAATCAGACTTGTGGCTTACCTACACTTCTGTCATTAAAACTTTAAGCATATAATTTAACATATATTTATTTTTGTGGCAGTTCTTCATAACTTTGCACCTGTGATCAATCCTCATTCCTGCTTCTCCCACCTATTCTCCAAATCACAAGGAATGATGCTTTGTAAGACTGCATGTTTAATCAAACCAGGGATTTAAGCATAGCATTTTTTGCTTTTTCTTTTTAAATATGCATTGGTTTTCATCTCATCAATTGCTAGCAATTGCAAATAACAGAAATTTCAGTACATGTCTCATCATTTGAAAAATCTGTCTCCCTCAAAGAGAAAAAAGGGACTTTTCTTACACTCAAACTGAAGGTAGCAATGCACCCAAACACTATTTACTTTCTGGGGTTAGGCTACTATGTAACCTAGTAGCTTCAGAGAATTTTGTTAAAAAAAAAATCACCTCTTTAGGAAGAAATCTTTTTTAAGCAGTAACACTCAGTTGGAAACACTGCTTTGTTTCATTTTGTAGAATATATGACTCCCAGAGAAGATCCAAAATCATTTCTGTCCTCTTCTGAACAACTCAGTGGTTGTATGAATCTACAAGGCTGTTCTGCAGGGGAAATGTGACTGATAACTTTCATGCTCCGGCACTGGAACTTTTTTAGTGGTACACTGCTGGCAACCAGGATAATACTGTGTAATAGAGATGTGTGGCATTTCTCAATCATTCCTATTATACAAGACAGAATGATATACTGACATGGTGAGCCATCTGTGCTAATGCCGATGATGTTATTAAATCATTCATAACATTTCACAATTTTTATTGGATCATTTAAATTCTTATTTTTGGCATAGAGTGTAGATTTCTTCCTCTAGAAATATGAACTCAGTATGCAAATGTGTTTGCCCTGTTTCCTAATAAATTCATGACTTGGTTGAACATCCTTGCAAGTGCTGTGGCTCATGTAATTATGTCCTCATATCTTGATAGTAGAAACAGAGAGCCAGATTCTTGCCAGATTAATTGATTTGTTCTTAGCACACATGGATTTGATCTATCTATTTCTGCCCACTTGTTCTGTGCCTACAAGACGTGCTGCTACTCAGAGTTTCACCCTGTCCCTCTTATTCCCTTCTTTCCCACTGAGGAAAAGTATTTCTCTCTCACATTTTATATCACTTACTAGTAGGAATATTGCCCTGAAATCACATTGTAGCTGCAAAACAACACCGAGTTTTCAGTGGTCACCATCTTGTCATGCACATAGTATACTAGCTGACCTATTTATTCTAGATGAGAGCTAAGAATACTGCTAAGTGCACATCACACTGGGCACTGTGCACACACAGCATGCCTGGAGACCTCACAGCTTGGGTAAGAGTGCAGCGCAGAGCAGGAAGTCGGACAAAGGAATGGATAAACAGGGAAAGAAAATGATGAAGTTACAGCAAAATTATTCCACCAGAAACTTTCATTGACTACCTGCTTACACATCTGAGAATTGCTATGGAGACACTGGTGGTCTCTGCATAATTAAAACTGTATTATGATTTTCATTTGAAAGAGAACAAAAACCCTTTCCATACAATTTAGTGATTATGTCCCAACATAGTACAGTAAACCATCCTACGATAATCAAATTTTTCTTGTTTGTTTTTAAAGATTGAATAACCTTGCAGATGAAACAGAAAAGCATATATGTGTCTGTAACTCCCTTATGGAAGTATAAAATATTCAACATCAGGGCATGATGTTTGGCTAGCTAATGAAAAAAGTTATCTCACTTTATTGTCACAGACAATTTGCTAGAAAAAAAAAAAAAAAAAAGAACTGTAGGTGTTTTGTATGATTGCACCTTTCATGAAAGAACTGTATATGACCTGCAAGTGCAGAAGTTCATATTTTGCTTCAGTGCAGTCCCCTCCAGTCTTTTGAAGTGCCTGTAAACAAAAATAAAACATAACCATGAGGTGGGAGTGGATGGAGAATTGTCACTGTGTAGATTTTACACCTGCTTTCTAAAGCATACATGTGATAAAGGAAAAGGGACTGTAAGATCCCCTAGGTTAATTGCATGCTTGACAAATATTTGACCACATTCAATGCACAGGGCAACAATCATCTACCCCAAAAGAATATTTTTAAGTCATTTTACTTGTAGCAGCAGGCTTGTGAAGAGGCTTCTGCAAGGTTCAAGCTCTGTGGCTCCAGACTATGTATGTGAAGCACACTGGTGTAAGTATGGCTTAAAAGTGCTTTATGTCTGTACTTTAAAGGGCTGCAGCATTCAATCGTATTTTAAGAGAATAATCTCTTCATCCTCGAGAAGGTTTTACTTCAAAACTCAGGTGTACAGGGTCTTTTCATTCTGCATGGGCTCCTCAGAACTGCAGGGATGAGTGATACGAACACAACATTTCAGAACAGCTTCAAATGTCGTGCAGCACAAATGGCATGATGGATCATTGAAGTTCTTCCAGAAACCAAAGTAAACACAAAGAGAGAGAAAGAGAGAGAGAGAGAGAGAGAGAGAGAGAATAAATAAATAAATAAATAAATAACAACAAACAAACAAACAAACAAACACTCTCCTTTAAGCTCAGGTCCTGTATAGTTTCCTGATGGGTAGCAGGTCACAGACCCCAGAGTAGTGAATAGTTTTACCTTCAGCCAGTGGAGATTTTTCTGACCAGCCTATCTCCACACTTTTTATTCTTAATTCCAGATTATCTTCCCAAATGTCAAAACCATAGCCATTTCACAAAGAGTCTAGTTTCAGGCTGAGCCTGTTCTGTTTTCTGGGGAGGGGAAGGGAAAGAGAGGAGGAATGTCAGAAAGGCAGGAGGACAATGAGACCTTTAGTGAGATGTGACACAGCTAATTTGTATGTGATGATTCTCCAGGCTATGAGCTGAACAATGCCAGCTTGTAGGGTTTGCCCTGACATCACCTCTTCAGTGAGAGGAACAGTGTAGCTGTGGAAGTCCCTGCTTGCTGAGATGATTTGGTCTCTTACATGGAAGCGCTTTCTTGTCTTTCTGCGAGGAAATCCTAATGGAGCTGCTGGGGTCCTTTCGCTTTTAAACACCTCTGTTCTGAGAGACTCCTGTTGCGCAGGAGACGCAGAAAACCTAGAGAGCTTCTTTCACCTTTCATAATCTAAAATATTTGTGAGCATACAATACAGCTAAGAAAACAATGCTGTTTGAAAAGCACTGCTCTTTTGATCCATTTTTTATTCCTATTTCACCAAGCACAGAAAATTCTTCATTTTGTCTTTGTCCACTAACATTAACAATGCCTCATGATGTTAATTAATACTGCAAGAGGCTAAACCTCAGGCTGACTGCTTCACATGTGGGAATTAGTTGTGTGGGTTTGCGGAGCAACATCTGCCCTTGAATAGATTTTTTAAAAAATAATAATTAAATTAAACAAAAGAGAAGCACTAAACTGAATCTGTACCTAAATGATTAATACTGCTTCATGTTTAAGATTTTTTTTTTCCTAGCCTATTTTGTTTAATGATTTTCAGCTATGAATATTGCATGTCCTTCTGCAGTTAATTATTTATGCTGATGAAACATGGCACTCTCTGTACCTGTTTTGGATTCTGAATGGAAAGGAGCACAGTTTCTAGATGGCTCCTTCTGAATAATGATGGCTTACAGAGGCTTCTTTCATCAGAAGCAGGGTCATCCTCTAGCCAGCTTAAGGAGGCTTGAGGTTCACTAGCAGAAACTTTTGTGACAGCAGAGTCTTCACTGCTGGCCACCAGCTGTGCGTGCCAGGCTGCCTGCCCCATGCTTCAAAGAGCCTGGCTTCAGAAATCTTCTCCTTCCTGGTGGGAAAACCTTCCGCATGAAAGATTAATTAATCAGCAGGGTTTGTATTTCAGAAGTTGTGGTGCTTCAGGAATAGTTTGCATCTGTGCAGTATTTTAAACTGAGCTTGGAGTCCAGCTTAGCTGAACTTTAACATTTTGAGCTTTCATTGCCAATTAGCATGAAAGTGGTCATCAAATATTGAAGTCCTCCCCGAGCTGGAATTATCTTTTTTCCACCCAACTCTGATAGTTACTGTTTATAGATATCTTTGCAGCAAGATATCCCTCACCCCGTAAGCTGATCTAGACAAGAGCTTTGGCTGAAAAAAGTCTGTAGATATTCTCTCTGCTACCGTGTCATTTTAGTCAAAGAAACTTATGGCTGTCCTGAGCCATAAGACCCCTGATTTACCAAATCCCTAACACCGCTTTTGGATAAGTCAGGCCTTCAGAATTTCCTAATAAATCAGTGGTACTTGAATAGCCTGAATGATGAGGAATCTTATGAAGAATAATCCCTAGAGAAATTAAGCTTGCTTTGACCAGCCTGACTACAAGGTACTGTGGTATTCCAGTCCCACTTAGAAACTCAATGTACCTTAGCATTCAGGGAAGCACAGAGAGGTGTTACAAGCTTTATAAACTCTAGCTATTAAGTACACATGTACTGCTATTAAGTAAAGGAGGATCCTTCTCCAGGGACAACAAAGAGCTATTGTAAGGAATGAGAGAAATGCATTTTTTACTGAACTCAGCAGTAGGATATAAAAATAAAATTTGGTGGGACTTCTCTGAATTAGTACGGCTGGTACATCGACTGTGATTCATGCCTCTTTAGTTAATCCTTTTTGGTGGTGACTTTGGCAATTCTCTTTAGCAGCCATAGAACCTGGGCACTGCAAAACTTGCACAGATGTTGTTAAGCATGGCAGCTGGAAGTAGACCCAGAATAATACCAGAATGTCAAGCACCCATCACCCTCTGGACAGAGAACTTCTGAGAATGGCTCGGCCATGGGGGGACCAGTGTACCAGCTCTATCACGATTTTGCCCTGAGGTTGCTCTGTGCCTGCCCTTGCATAGGTCCTGCTGACATGTTTGGCTTTCTGTGTCCTTCCTCTCCTTGTCCCACCTATACGTCCTTTCAAGTGCTTGTGCCCTAAACAACACATGCAATGTTATATAAAATAAGTATAGAATACCAGCAAGAGCATTTTGGATGTCCACTTAATATATGGGCTGGGCAGAAACAGAGACAGAGATGTCTCAGGTAGAGGGCTTGGCACTCTGGCTGTAGACCCTGGCATGCATTCAGGCTTGGACTCCTGGGAATCAGCCAAAATTGTGCCTGTAAAATAAACTCCAAAACCTATGCTATTCTACGTGCATCAACTATTCATAAGGAAGTTTGTGAATATTCTTGACAATGTTGTGTGATTTTTTCCCTGTGCAGAAATTGATGTTATTAAATAATTGAAAGGAAGGTAGCAAATCATGACGGTGGATTCTATTCAGATGAAATTTTCAAAAACACCTGAGTACTTTCAAATACATTTTATAATTCCCTATTTTTTAACAGGAATGCTTAGGTTGCATGAAAGTTTGTGCCAACACAAGCTGTACTATTTCCAGTACACTGATCTAGGCAATTCTGAACTAACTCCAGAAGCAGCGAGTGCCATGTAAACATATTCTCAGTTGCTTTTGCACATTTCCCCTAAGTATCTTTTGCCTTGAAATGTTCCTCTTCTCAGGATTGTCTATGTTTAAAAAAAAAATAAAAAAAAATAAAAGTTTTTTCAGACTCCTAACAATGACATCTTAAATAAAATAACTTCCTGTAATTCTGATAGCAGCTACCATCCTTATTTCCATAGCTTTCATCATTCATCTCTAATCCTCTTTCTTTCTTGCTTGTCATTATTTGTCTTTGCCTTTATTCTTTCTGATCACTATTGTTATCCAATTTCCTTCCTTCTTTCATCTTTCCCCAACTCCCACTGCATTTGTGTCCTGTCGTGTTATAATTTTGTTTTTACTCCCCATGTAGCTTTCTATCAAATATACAACTTTGTAACTGACTTTACCTTCATCTTCCTACCTTTTTTCCCCTTTTCTTAGTCATGCTCTGGGGATCAGACAAAGGCCAGCAATGCAGGCAGTTGAAGACACTTCTCACACAAAATCCAAAGAGCTCAACCACTCAGTGTGTTTCCCTGATGAATGGCAGAACAGCCTTTGGCTTCATTTGTTATTCATATTAGGCTAAAGGCTCTGGGGGACAGCAAATATGTCTTACTGTATGCAGTGCCTGGAACACTGGGGTTCTGATTCTAATTGGGGTGGATGCTATTGAAGCAATAACAATAATCTCAGAGTGTAGGGTCTGGCCTCGCCATCAGGCTTTGGCTCACTCAAGTGATGGTGCTCACAGGAGCACCTCTGCTACACTTGCTAATCAAGCATTTACTTATTCATTTACTTAGACTAGTAAAAAAAAAAAAAAAAAAAAAAGAGAGATAGAGAAACCATAAATGACTCAAGGAGTCTTTGCCATACATTAAATTACTATCAATGTAATGCTAATGGTCAGGAGTCAATGTCTCTACCACCATCTCAATAAAAACAGAACTAGGAAAAAAAAAATCTCTTTACAGAGATTACCCTATCCCAGTAATGAGAGTTAGTTAGAAGTGAGGTCCATTACATGACCTCATGCTGTGTTAGAAGGAAGCGAATAGAGGTGATAAAGATGTTTGATCAGCTTCTCCCATATTACTTCCATGCTGGGCTGTGTCTGTCTTACTCATTTGAGTTTAGTACTTTAGATCACTTGGCTACGTCTGACTTGCAGCGATTTCTGAGGGGAAAGATTGTTCTCAGGCCTGCAATCATACAAAACTGAATAAATCTTCTGAATATATGAGGGAATTCCCCCTTCTCCCTTTTCTGCTTCCCAGGATAAATGGTCTAAGTTCAGAGATACACTCTCAAACCGATAGGACATGAATATTTAATATGCCTTATGTGGAATTTAAGAAAATGGAAAATAGGTCATTAGCTCCAATTGCATGCCAAAAATTTTCTGTGATACTGAGTTAGTTGACTGAAGTTCTCAAATACAGTTGTATTTGTTTTAGTTGTCAAATATGGCCTTACTGATTTCTTATGCGGTTCTAAGAGAAAGCGATCATGTCTTCCTCTTGAGAAATACTTGTCCTGACAAAGGTGTCAGGGTCAATTTACTTCATACAGTTCAGAATGCAGCTCTTTGTCCCTGAAGCCGTTCGCTCAGCAAAGACAGACAACTCCAAGATGTTTCTCGAGAAAATTGAACTCCTAGTCTATGAGACTGGGAACAGACTTGTCCTAGAATACTCCCATTTGGGATGAAATCCTGCTCACCTTTTCCTGAATCATTCTTTTGATTTTCATAGTTAATGTGTGAAAGACTAAGATTTTAGAAGGTGTTTTCCAAGTGGAGGGGCAACACTGGATCTCTCATGTAGACCAAGTATGATATCCAAACACATTGGAGCACCAGCTGTGCTTCTCAGTTCTTTTCGTTCTTGCTCTCTCTGCAACTCCATCTCTTTCTTGTCTCAAAGGAAAGGAGGAGTGTTTGCTTTCAGAAAGTTCAGGTTTCAAGAGGCTCAGTCTCAGGTTGCTGAATTGTGCTGGGTATCCCATGTCCAGTAGAAACCCTTTCTTCCTGCAGAAGAACACCCTACCCTCGCTGATACATTTATTTGAGTTATACAAGAATAGAATGACTGTATAGATGACTGTGAGTGTACATGGTGGTAAGGGTGTGTAAATGCAACACCATATCCAGGTATTAATCTAATGCCAGGGATGAGCAGGCAAGTCCTAAAAACTTGTGGTTTGATTTGACCCAATAATGGTCTTGAAACATTTAAAGATTTTAGGGGTGCCAACTTAATGCATATGAATTAACTGACTGAGGAAGTCAGGCAGTTTCCCTCTGTAGTCTATGAAAATGAGAAGCCATCTCCAAAAGAAGCCCTCCCCATCCCCAATACAGCTGTTTGGAATTGCCCAGATGAGAACTACCCTTACATTAATTCCTCTGTATTCAAAAGGAATTATGGAGGCCAGCTGCGCAGCCCTGCGTTGGAGCTGTGCAGAGTGATTGCCCCCAGCAGTGATGAGGCATAGCCAATGCAGCACGGCTGAGGCTAAGCACAAGCATGCCATGGTCCTGGTAACCTCTGCATGGGAATCTGTGAGCTCCTGTCTGGGAAGAGGGCAGGTTGCAGGCACAGTGAGAACGGGGTGGCTGGGAAGTGAAACAGATGCTTGCCTGTCATTTGACCTGGAGAACACGCTTCACTTTACAGTGCTCATTAGGGGGAACTACTGTTTCCTCTGCCAGCTTGGTAAATCTGCTTTCACTCAGAGTGCATGCTTGATGAAATTATTTGTCCTGTAATGAATACCAATTTAAACTTATCATGCAAACTTTTGCCTGTCTTAATGCATGATTTTTAATTGTGTCTATGCAAAAGCATCTCTTTGTATTGTTTTTGTGCAGCACCAAGTACCAAAGTGCTCTCAGCCTGGAGTTAGGGTTCTTGGGCCCCCAGTAATGAAAGCAAAATTAACATTATTTGTTTTGTGGTATTGCCTCTAGGCCTCAATCAAAAATGACACAAGACACCAGATGGATGCAAATACACGGGGGAAGCACAAGACAAAACATTTATTCTTTTAGTAAGCATCAGCCACAGTGCACCAGCTGCTTAGGTATTAAATATTTTGTAGGCACTATTGTATAGATATAAAAATCATAATAATCATTGCTATAACTTAGCATATGTGAGAAGAAAAAAAAAAAAAAAAAAGATTTTTTTCTTGCTGTTGTAGCATGGGACTGGAAAAATGTGGCCATTAAAAGAAAACACCTCTGTAAGTATAAGCATTCAGTCATTCTTCAGCTGTAAACATTACATTATCCTAGATTAAGTTGAAGTTGATGGTTCTGTTCTCATTTAACAGCTGATAAATATCATATTAGAATGTTGAGATGAGTGTGTCTGCAGTATACAACTGGTTACAATTTGCAACGTTGGCTAATTTTACATCTGTTCAGATATCTAAACTGTTCTGAAAAGAAAATTCACCCCTCCCTAAAATGCCCAGAAGCATATTAAAGTAGGATTGGTACATGAAATACATAAAGAGGAAAAGGGGATGATGAATCTCATATTAGAACAATATTTTAAAGATAAACTTATGAAAATGTAGAAATCATAACCATAGATTTTATGATTTCAATAAATATATTTATTGATTGTTTCTGAAGCCTGGCTTAAGTAGAAAAAAATTACATCCCAGGCTTATGGCTCATATACCTCTTCAATGGCTTGCTGGTTTTGCTGAATACATGGAACTATTGGGAATATTCCAACTGAAACTTTTTCTTTTTTCTTTTTTCTTTTTTCTTTTTTCTTTTTTCTTTTTTCTTTTTTCTTTTTTCTTTTTTCTTTTTTCTTTTTTCTTTTTTCTTTTTTCTTTTTTCTTTTTTCTTTTTTCTTTTTATTTCCTCCTAATTGGAAAAAGTCAGAACTGAAATTGTTCAGGGCACAAGACTGATTAAACTTTGCTCAGAATGATTTTCTCAGATTTGTAATCATATTTCTGCTACAACTAAGGGGAAGAATCCAATGGACCTAATTTCCCTATTTCTTCCGTTGTCAAAGTTCCATGATATATGCTGTGTGTGGTCCTTCAGTCATGGCTATGGCATGTATTATTCCATATCCAAAAATTAAACTGAAAGATATTTCTCAAAAGTACATTCCTTATTACAGGGAGACAGGGAGATTTGGTTTGAGTCAGATTCATTTAGATATAAAGTAAATATTTTTACTAGGTGATTTTGCAAAATTTGCTGCCCAGTTATTTTGTTCAAAGTTTGAAAGTTTCATTAACTGATCTCAAATAAATTTTATAACTAACTTTTTTTTTTTTTTTTTTCCACCCAGGGTTGTTTTTATTGTCTTTTTAGTCTGTTTTTTTGAGACCAAAAATATTAATGGAATTTTTTCCCCCTTACTTTTCAAGGACATTGTTAAAACAATTTTACAGGAAAAATATGAAACAAGTAAAAACACATGAGAAGGGAATTTATGTATGTAGTACGTTGTCTGCTTAGCCAACATACTTAAGGTTTATTCCTAGTTCCAACTATTTCTTTCAGTTTTTCATAAAGAGGGAAAGAATGGCAGCAATACTGATGGGTCCATGGAATTAGTTCCATGTGTGTTAAATAATCAGGAACAGATTACAAGCTAATGTAACTAACAGATTACAAGCTAATGTAACTAACCACCAACTGTAACAAAGGCATGTCAGATAAAGAAGCAGCACTCTAATTTTTGCCAATGCTAGAGAGATATGACATGAGATTTGGATCTGTTTATATGTGTTTTTTTTTTTTTTTCCCCTCATCTATAAAAAATAACTATATTTCAGCTATTCATTCTGTGTTTTGACAGCTGATCAAATCTGCAGAGTACAGTTCCTAGGTATATGAATTTTGTGAGATCCAGATGCAACTTCCCTGTGTAAAAGTTTTGCTATACACTCTTTAGTATTCTCATTAGCTCATTTTTCTTCTGCAAGTGGTTTTACTTCTAGGACAAATGGAAGTAGTGAAAACCTTGGCTTGCTCCCAATCGAAGGAACGTTTGTGTAGTGAATATGCAATTTATGAAGCATTTGTAAGTACTTGAGAGTGAGCATAAATTTTAATAAATCCTTTTTCCAGTAGACTTTTTTTTTTTATAATTTCTGGTCTTATAGACAGACTTAATACGTATTTTAGAAAAGCTGAAAGTTGAAATATCTGAAGTCATCCCTCATATAACTTGTCTTGTCTTTCTTCAGGCTGAAATATAAACTAAATTACAATACACTGGCAGCACCTTCCTTTGAATAATTGTCCACTTCAGTGCTCAACTTAGTCTGGAAAGACATTTGTATAGACAATTATACTCCCCATCACTGCAATCTGAAAAGTACATAGATTAACCTCTGATTTCATCATATATTTTTGGTGGCTGAAGTAAATTACTTAATTTCAGTTTATGGATTAGGATATCCCTATGAGATTTACAGCCTTGCTGTATACTGAGAAGGGCATACTGTTGCTTACAGTCTGGTATCTTTTCATGGACTAAAAGCAGATTTTGAATGTTGACCATCTTCTGGCTCTGGACAGACCAGATGTCATGCCCATTGAGATGGTCAGATTCAACTCCTAAGACTTTTCCTGGCCATGGTGGACATTGTCCCTTCAATGAAGATGCCAAAGCCTTCAGCAATGCCATGCAATTTAGTTTACCACAGGGGGTCAGTAGAAATCAGTGAGAAATACTCCCTTCTTTCTCTACCCCAGAAACTGAAATGCTCACAGCCACTGTGCCATTCCCTGTTAATTTCAGGAATTGGATGAAGGAAAAACAGATGTGACTGTTTCTTTATAAACAGACATCTTTTACCACTAAAATATATGAGTGGTTTCCTAAAATTTCATAGAAGTTTGCTCTTGATCAAAGCTAGCTGGGGTTTTAAAAATGGCATTAATTTATTTTTCCAGGATAATTTTTTATCTGTATTTCTTCATTACATTTGTTAAAACAAGTGTTTCAGATGTGGCATAGACTTTTAAGATTTATAACCAGGGAGCAGAATTTCTGTTTCTTCCAAACTGTTTTGCACAGAATAACTTTTATTTAAAAATTAATACAATTAAATTAGAAAGAATATGAAAATGAAATTAAATCATGTTTTCTACTAAGCTCCATGCAACTAAGAAAGTTGCAAGCAATTGCATATATTTTCTCTTATCTAATCCATTTCTATTCTATTCTTGATTGCTCCATGAAGACCATTCATCCCATTGGTGCTGTATCACATTCCTTTCATTCCAAAGGTTATTGTGGAACAGTAAAAAAAAAGAGATCACCGGCTTGAAGTTTGATTCTCAGTCATTTTTGCAACAAAACAGTACACCTAAGGGAGCCTTCCCAATATAAATTACAGCAAATTAAAGACCTGCATACACCACAGTAGGAACTGGCATCTCATAAACTTTACCAAATGCTACAGGACCATTTTCCTTTAGGCAAGTGTGAGGTCAAGCTGATGTCAGTTATTCTTAGACTGCAGCAGTATATTGGGTAGTGTTCATGGAGCCCTTGAAATTCCTCTTATTTTTTCTAGCTGCAGCCATCATCCTGAACAGTTCAGATGTAATACTAATGAGATAACACTGAGAAATAGATTGGAAAATATTCAGATTTTAATTTATTGAGACTATTTTAGTAGAAGGGTCAAAATATTGGAAAAAAAAAAAAAAAAAAAAAGTCCAGTGGTTGAAATTTTCAGGGAATTATGGTTTTGTAGATTGAGTCATTTACTAGAAATATTATTGGTTTCACTTGACTTCATTTTTATGATAGAGACAGCGTAAGTGGTAGAAAATAAAACTAGATGCTTTATTATTTTTTGTCTCCAAAAAATCAGTTTGGCCACTCCTGTTGCTGTTTGAGAGAAAACTTTCATTGTTATCACTGTAGAGTGACTTCACTGTGCTTTGTTCAGAGCTAGTGTATAATGAATATATGTTCAGCATGGTGAACAAAAAGAGTATGTACAGTGAAACAAGGTTAATTTTTCATATATATTGCAAAAGCCAACGCAATATTACTCTTTTAACTCAGGCAGTGATATTCCCTAAGCATTTCATTGTTAATATGTATAAAAATCAGTGGCTCTGACGTGTTTTTATTTTGCAACACTCACAATTTGTTATGACTATAAAATGTATAGTCAACAAATATTGTTAAAAAATAAATAAATAACTTCAGTTGAAGAGTTAAAAAACAGTAGATTTACAGTTGCTTAGGCAACTTTAATTTTGCTTCCTTCCAAGTCTGTCAGTGAATTGAATGTAGTGGGGAATCCTTTTGAAAAGGTAGGAGAAATTGGTCCCCTCTATTTTGGAGACAGTCTGCAGGGCATATAGTGAAAACTACTGTACATGCACTGCAACATGCATACCAGCCAATGGCAGGTGGAAATGGGATTATTGCAATGGGTGCTGGTTACGCATGCTGCATTCAGGTGAAACCTGTAAAAAAAACTCTTCCTTTCCCATTCCCTAGGGAACCTGGAGTGTTCTGCCTTGGACATTAGGAAAGAAAAACAAAACAAAACAAAACAAAAACAAAGCAAAAACAAACAAACAAACAAACAAACAAAAACATAAAAATTAAGTAAAGAGGCTCAGAATTCCTTGTAATGATAGAGACCAGTGCTGCTTCTGCTCCGTGTTGCCTGCTCCAGACAGAGGTATGGGCAATAGAAGCCTTGTTTTGGTTTCAGGAGATGAGCAACTCGAGGTTCAACTTATCTAACAGTTGCCGGGTGATTACTGCATAGTGATAGATGCCACATCAGCGTTAGTGTAAACACACAATATTTATGTGTTTCTTTATTCTTCTGACATGCAGTCAAAACGTGAAGAATAAAAATGTATATATATTTTAAGATGATGGATGTCTTTGCAAATTCAAAATCATTTTTTTTTTTCAGGCACCAGAATTCAATTCCTGTGTGTCACTCTTTGTCATGAGGAGCCGATCAAAGTCATAGAGTTCAGAGAGCCTTTTGAGGAACAGTTGCGTCTGGAGACCTAAAGAAAGATCATACCCTAAATGTGTTGTATCCTGTAAATAAACATTGCAAGTTATAGTTCACCTACTATGGACTGAAGAAACACGGTGGAGAAAAACTAATATTATTATCCTCATGCAAACTTAGAGAGTTGAAATACAGGTAATGACTGAATGTCTTGCCTCAAGTCACAGCAGAGCTAGAAATTAAGCTTCAGTGTCCTCAGTCTCCTTTCTGTCTCTTAAATATCCTGTCTTGCAGCAACATCATCCACTTACTTCTGCAGTAGTGATCAAAATTGACACACAGGGCCTGACAGGTCTACCTTCCTGAGGACTGATATTGTGCTGGTATACACAGGAGGAAAGATGGAACAGGTCGCTGACGTTCTGGGTGCTGAGAAAAGAGCTCAGTTTGAAAGCTTCAAAGGGGCTGTGAGGTGAAGAAAAACAGGAAAGTTTATACTCAGTAGCAGGAAGGGGGAGGAAACTTGGTTGATAAATACAAATTTAAGACATATTTAGAAGCTGGGTATGCAAGCTGAACTTTCCCTGGGGCTAATTGCCGTAATGGCATGTTAAATAAATCCTTTCTAAACTTGGCTGTAGCACAGGAATGTTGTTTAATAATGAAGTACTCATGGACAAATTCTCCAAAGTATTAGGCAGAAGCAGGCTTTTATTTAACATGAATTGTACTATATGCTTTTTTTCCTATCTACTTAGTGTGGCCATCACAAATCAGATCATTTTTTTTCTGTTAATCTCAGAGCTGCCTTCTCCTTATGCTGTCTTGGTTAACCATAAATATAACACCTGTTTTTTGTTTTGTTTTGTTTTGTTTTTGTATAGCTCCCTGACAGATACAGAAATGTTCTTTGTTTTTTTTTTTTTGTTTTTTTTTTTTTTTTTACTGAGCAGTTGGTAACTTGGGCCTTTCCTTTTCCATTATGCATGTGCTCGAGACAAGGCAAAGCTGCTGGGAAATGGAAAATATTTATGAAAGAGTAGTCTCTGTGGACAAGCCTCTTGAACAAGGGTATTCAGCTGATGAGTTAGAACAGCCTGTTCTAACGCTTAAATAGGAACGATAGCATTTCATACTGAGTAAATTTGAAAAAGGAAAAGAAAAAGAGAAGAAAAAGGAAAAGGAAAAGGAAAAGGAAAAGGAAAAGGAAAAGGAAAAGGAAAAGGAAAAGGAAAAGGAAAAGGAAAAGGAAAAGGAAAAGGAAAAGGAAAAGGAAAAGAATACATGTACAATACAACAACAATACAACAACAGAGGAGTAAAGTGTATTTCTAAAATTTAAAATGTTTAAGCCTGAGAGTTTCTCTCAGTCTATGTATATAGAAATAGCTAAATACAGTCATAGATTTCCTGTCACGCTTAGCATATGGGCAAGTGACTCTGAGAAGTAGTCCAAAGGTTCAAATGGTTGACTGCACTTGGAAAAATATTCCAGAATGTCAGCGAGGGGGTTAACACTTCAAGGAAAGGGATTTTCCCACTCTTCTCTGTGCTAATGTGGCCTCACCTTGAGTCCTGTGTGTAGTTTTGGGCACCACAACATAAGAAGGACATAAAACCATCCAAAGATGGTGAAGAGTCTGGAGGGGAAGAGCAGCTGAGGTCCCTTGGTTTGTCCAGCCCACACAGAGCAGCCTGAGGGGAGACCTCATGGTGGCCTGCAGCTCCCTCACGAGGGGAGTGGTTGGGCAGGTGCTGAGCTCTGCTCTCTGGGGACTGTGACAGGACCCTGGGACCCGAGGGAAAGGCATTGGAGCTGGGACAAGGAAGGGTCAGGCTGGGGGTTAGGGAAAGGTTCTGCACCAAGAGGGTGGTTGGTCACTGTAGCAGGCTGCCCAGGGCAGTGGTCATGGCACCGAGCCTGCCGGAGTTCAAGAAATATTTAGAAAATGCTCTCAGACACATGGCCTGATTTTTGGGTGGTCCTGTGAGGAACCAGGAGCTGCACTCAATGATCTTTGTGGGTCCCTTCCTACTCAGGATATTCTATGGTTCTTTGATTCTATGATTGACAGTTTCTGCACCAAGATAGGCTGGAAACATGTCAGTGTCATTCTTCTGGGGTATTTGGGGCATTTCTGCTTCTCATCCCATTAACAGGGACAAATAGATGACTGGAAGAATAGTAATAAAATTCTGGAATCTTTGAAAATGTTTCAGTTTTGAAGGAAATTAAAGGATTGATTGACTTAATGAGAAATCCATAGGTATGAGTTACAAAAACACTGTAGTGAAAGGAGGTTCTTCATACCCGATTAATCCCTATTCCCCATCTCTACTATAGCAAGTGTGCTGGTGTAAATTAATGGAGTCACTGTTTTGAATGGGTAGCACCTTTGTAGACTTTATAGGATTTAAGAAGGAAATCTGCTTTTGAAATGTAGCTTCACAACTACACATGATGTAATCACAGTGGCATAACCTTGCAAACCCATGTCTTTTTGTGTTCAGAGACTCCTTTTCTTCAAGTAAATATAAAGTAAAATTAGGAACATATATGTCCACTATCTGAAAAGATGTTTTATGTGTTTGATAGCTTTTCCCAAAAAGCATACACACCATTTTATTTTATTTTATTTTATTTTATTTTATTTTATTTTATTTTATTTTATTTTATTTTATTTTATTATTTTGATGAAACATTTCCTTCAAGTGTTTTCAAGAGAGAACAGAAATAAAAGTATATGATTCTTCTACGTCTTAGAATAATGTGCTTACATATTAGGGAATCTATTTGGTAGAAATCAATATCTTTTCATTTCATCTGGGGAAGAATAATATTAGACACTTGTTGGTTCTTGGCATTCTTAACACTCTGTTTGCAAAGGGAAACAAAAAATTTTACAGCTGCTTCCAAGAGAGCATATTATTAGATCTTAGTACTTAACTGCATTTCCTCACAAACATTGATTTGCTGTTGTTATTGTTATGACTGCATCCAGGTGGTCATATAGTTTGAAAGAAATATGCAATTAAATTGATATCACAAAATTATACTTGCTTTATTTATATCTGTCTAGGTCCTGGACTCAGTAGTAAGTCATTTGATTTTTCTTCAGAAATGGAAAACTCAATTTCCTCTTATGAACTCCTCTACTGTTAGAAACCATTGAGAGTGACAAAGCCTGAAACTTCTTCTAACCTAACGTCTTCACAGAGGGTGGCTCTTCTGGGTTTTCATCAGCTGCCCACAGCATGGGAGACATCCTATATTAAATTCCCTTGCATATCCCAGAAAAGTGCCGTAATCACCAGGCTTCGTTCGGAGTGGATTGGAGGACAAGAAGGAAGCACAAAGCACTGTCCCAGTCTAAATGTTCCTGTCAAACTGATTCACAATATAGCCCAGGAGTCTGGGCACCCCTCTGTGAGCTGGAGCCTTGGGTCCCTTGATGAGATGAGGTACAGCGAGGACTTAAGTCTTCCTACTCCCTGCCAGCAGGGGTTGTAGACAGGGGATAATTGTTTGTACATGTATTCTGACCAGAAATTCTTTCCACATTGAAACTGTATATACACTATTTTTGAGGGCTTTCTTTCACAAACTGATTTTTCTATTTTAAAAATGAATCCCTTTAAACATTCCCGGCCAGCTCCACAGTGTATCTGCTGAAGACATGACTACATACACATTTTTACTTCAATATTATTGTCTTTTTGTTGTTGTTGTTCTGTTGATGTTTTTTCTGTCTGATCCAATGTCACAATTAAAAAGACCATGTGATGCGAGTATTACAGTGTCTTACCTCATACATATATAGAGTGTGATTTTCAGAACATCACGTCCATGGTTTCACAGCTTCAGGCATGTGCAGAATTTTTGTTGTCCAGTTGAGTTTTTGTACAATTAGTCACTCCATACTTTTTTTACAGCTGTTACAGCAAGGGCATGAATCTTACTTTTCTCTAAATAATATCATGGATTTTAATTCAACAGTGGCAAGAATGTGACATTCCTTCTGCAAAATTTGTTCTTGCACATTAAAACTGATCACAGTCAGCAGAAAATAAGTCTGTTTTTCCAAGAAATAATCATTTAAGCCAGGTCTTAGCTATGTCATATTGGAATGACAACAGCCTACTCAGGTATATGTTTACTGCATGTTGTCTTGCCTGCTAATACAGGACATCTCCATTAACACTGAGGGGCAGTGGAAGCCCTTGCAGAATGAAACTCTATGTGAACTTATTTATTTCGTTCTTGCTGTGGGGATATCGCCTACTGATTGACTGTACCCTGTAGTGCCATGGCTGGACACCTGTCCATGAGTAGGGATAGGTTATACAGAACAGCTGGATTGGTCAAATCTTCAACCAGATGGGCAGTAAGTTTGATCACTGCTGCTTACTGGTCTGGGATCAAACTTGCAGGTAGCTGGAGTATGTCATGCTGCCTGGCAGGGCTTTAACTTGCAGATTTAACTTTACTCAGGAGAAAACTATGCCAGATTCTGGCCTTTGAAGATTTCGGTAAACTTCTTTTTCAGGAAAAAAAAAAAAAAAAAAAAAAAAAGGTTTCCAACTGGGATTTTTCATGAGTTGTCTGCTTTTCAAAGATCTTTATGAAAGGGGCTTAGTTAAGGGCATTGCTGGGGGAAACTAATTATAATTTTCAAATATGTTAGACTTAAATAAACATTTAATTAAAGTGAGACCAGCTCTTTCAGCCATTGCCTGTCTTCTCGTTTTTGTAGAGTTGAGGAGTTCTGGGGAATTCCTGATACTACATTTTTTTGACAGTGTCAGCAAATTCTTCAAACTAACCTTCAGTACTTCCTTTCTTTTCTCTTCCCTCCCTCCCAACTCCTTTTCTCAGAGACTTTAGCCTACTTTTTGTATCTTAATTTTCCATTTTTCCTCTAATTCTTGCAACCTCCAGTCTCCTTCTGACCTTTCCCTCCTTGCCCATTACTCCCTGATCCTTTCCCTACGCTTTTCTTTCCTAGTCTCTCTTTCCCCAGACCATCTGAAACTCACCCACAAGCAGGGTTATATCCCCAGTAGCCTCTCCCTAGAGAATGCCCTGAAACATTAGCTCTCAGCAGCTGGGAGCATATTCTTTCATCTCCTCCTTAATTTGCATCATCCTTCTCTAAATGTCTATCTGCTCTTGGTGGCAACAGACACTGTATCTGGGCTGGCAAGAAGCAGAATGAACAAGGAAGATGATTTTGTCACTTGTTGAACAGCTCTACATGGCTGTCAGGCAGCCAAAGGACATGGGGTAATAGAGGACCAGACCAGGCCCTTGGTTGGGGGGGTACCTCCTATGTGATGTGAAGCATAGAAAGATGTGTTCCTACTAAGATATCATAATGCTGTTTTTATGGAATTATCAGCATTATAACCATGATGAACCATGCAAGACTAGATGCTGAGTGTGAGTCTTTCAGTTATTAAAAAGTATATGTATCTTCAATAAAAACAAAGAGAAAATAGTCACACAAGGTTTTTCTTTCAAAAATCATCCAACTGATCCTAGTTTGCCCCAGGTTTAAAGTTCCCTCACCCTCCAATATAATTTAATTTCACATTGCCTTGCTTTTTCTTTGCCTTTTTTTTTTTTTTTTTTTTCCTCAAGGACTTCCAATGCTTAAGTGTGCTTTCTTGGTAAGACATGATTAAGGAGTATGATACTGCACTGAGATAAAATAAATGTAAACAGTATTTTCATCCCCATTTTGCAAAGGAACAAAGAAGGTATTGTGCAGTAGCCTGTGACACTGGCTGATATTGAACATGCATTAATACACTAAATTGTCACTATTTATGTATTTTTTATGTCTGCAACAATACAAGCAAACATAGCTGAGCAGATGTGTGCAGCAACTACACACACTTGCTAACTACAAACAAATAAACAAGGCATAACTTTAGCCATTCCTGTAGTTTTGTTAGAGTTATAGAATTACTGACAAAATAAAAAAATAATAATTAATAATTAAATAATAATTAAATCTGTGTAAAAAGCTCCAATTCTGTTCAAAAGACTGTGACCAAATTCTTATACACAACTCCCATGCAGGCTTTTGTTCAGACTTGTTCTTTTTCTCCATGATAAACATAAAACATGATTTCTCTTTTCTACTTTAAAATATAGGTGTTGACAATAAACTATTGTAAACTTTGCCTATCAACCTTAACTTTCTAACCTTTAAATATTGGATCTCATAAATGTAGTTTACCATTAATCTCAACATTCTCTGTTCTTTTACTGTAATCAAAGTCTTGGAGATACTTTGCTTTCAATCTGCAGGTGTTTTGTGAAGACCTATCACTTTGTCCACCTGTTGATTCATTCTCAAAAGCAGAAGGTCTTTTTAAATTTTCATAATGTAGAAAAGTTACTCCAGGAAGATTCAGCAGTCTG
This sequence comes from Aythya ferina, assembly GCF_964211825.1. Classification (NCBI taxonomy): domain Eukaryota; kingdom Metazoa; phylum Chordata; class Aves; order Anseriformes; family Anatidae; genus Aythya; species Aythya ferina. Next base: position 118,296,043 of record NC_140297.1, read on the forward strand.
AGGATTCAGTGACAGTCTAAATTAATTTGGATCAAGCAAGGAAGTGTTTTCTGAGCACATCATGATAGCCAGCCTGCTTATAAATTCTGTTTCAGCTGGGAGCAGATTTTTAGTCTAGAGGCATTTCAACAGAAAAACAAAAAATAGATCCCACTGAAGGTAAACAATTTCTAGGCTTTAAGAAAAAAATGTAAAAACACATTCAAAGTAACAAGTTCCTCTATAGGTTACAGTTCTTGAACAGAACTGGAAAGATAAGCCCTGGTGAGATTACATTCAATGTCTTTTATGAAATGGATTTGATAACAATGCTCTGAATTTTGAAAAGTAAAGAGTTGCTTGATTGGAGGGTTGGCCACAAGCACCTTCATCTTCATTTCCATACAGGCACAAAGACTCTTTAAAAAATGATTTGGTGATAATATTTTAGCATATATATGATTATCTATAATAAAGAAAAACAAAACATAATACTCTTCATGAATCTTCTTCACATCATGAGACAACTATCACCTTGTATCACTCCTGTCCCTCAGATGAAGATTAAATTCTGCCATCTGTTAAAATACAAAATGTAATGTGGTTTAAAAAAACTCTTAAAGAACAAGGCATGGAGCTTAATTCGTGTTTTTCAGTTTCAAAGGTAAATTGATCTATAATCAATGTGGGGCTTTTAGTCACATTCACAGCTTGTCAATTGAATGAAAGCAATCATTTCAATTTTCTCTGCTATCTAGACATCATTATAACACAGATTCAGTGTTCTGTAAATGGAATCAAATCATTTATTATACCTATTAATAGACATATGATTTACCTTGAATTGCACATATTGGTTATTATGTAGTATAAATGAATCACTAAATATATAGTATATTGTATTACTTTTCCACTGATAGAAAATAACCTAATACCTGACATTTACCAAACTACAGAAATATGACAGAGTAAGCATGTGTGGAAGCATCTCCCCTGTCTGATCAAATCACTAAATTAAGGATGCAATCATGTAAAACATCTTCTAGTTAAAATTTTCATCATATTCTAATAGATATTTTATATGCCTTGACCATCATTTAGAGAGGATAATTTCCATCCAGGCCATGAAAAATAAATAAATAAATAAATAAACATATGTCCTGTATTTAGTAATAGAGGTCTTTATCTCACATAATCTACTTCTTGCTATTAGGAATTCATGCATATGAGTACAGAGTAGCAACCTTAAAGTATTTTTAAACTCTAAATGTCTTCCCCAAAGTAAGGAATTAATAACTAATGGGATTTGCTATATCTTAAAATATGAATATAGATGCAGGGCTTTTTCTGTGGAATTAGATCTTGTAAGCCATGTGTTTCTCTGATTTTTATATCTTTCATTTTTGTCATAAAAGTTCAGAGAATATTATACCTACCTCTGAGGACGTTTTGTTTAGTTCTTAAATGTCTATATTCATATTTCACTTGTAGAGCTTTTGAAAAATATTGCCTTCAGCTATCTGAAAGCTGAAGTTTTCTTTGCAGCTGCAGCAGAGTGGTGGCAACAACAGCAGTAATGGAACTTTGCTTTGACTACTCCACAACTGCATTTCAGTCAGCCGTCAGGAAATATCATGCGCCACAGCCCCCATCCCACATCTCAATGTTGATTTGTCTTGCAAAGCTGTTAATGACACTATTATTTGTGAGAAGGAGGTTTTAGACTGTGAACACAGTGTGTTTTTACAAACAATTTTTATCTAATAACACCTTCAGTAGCTGACAATCTGCACTAAATTTGCCCTGGGTTCTGATGGCTGGCAGCAAAGAATCAGAGGCTCAGATTCATGTGACTCTAAGATTTTCTACTTAGAAGAAAAGGTAATGTCTAAGTTTTGTCTTAGGGATGCGTGGCAGTGGCAGATGTTCTTGGCAATTGTTAAATGGGCTCCAGATGGCAGCTTAGAAGTTTGACCTTAAACATTTTCTAACCTTCAGCAGTAATTTTTATATGAAGAGATGTGTAGATGCATGGCTTGTTCAGTTTTTCTCGTGAATTCAGACTGAAGATAAGATACTGAGAGGTTCATCAAGAAGACGGATGATGATATTATCTTGTCTTGAATTCATTGCATGTGAAGTTTGAAGGAATCCTATTTTCACCACTATCTAAAAAAAGAAAAAAAAAAAAAAAAAAAAAGACAAAAAGAATTTAAGAGGAAAGAAATAGTCCAGTAATTTTTTTTTTTTCACGTAGAAACTCAAGTAAAGCAAGTTTCTGTTTGAATCTTTTATTCATAGTCTGATAAAATTTCATCTATTTATGCAGATTGTTCTCTTTTAGGCAGAGTAAACCCTATCTTGATGTGTTTATCCTAACAGTGAACAAAGCACTCAGCTTTCAGGTTTAAATAACTCTTTTAATTTGATTTCTCCTTCAAAAGATGATGTATATATATTTAGATCATTTACTACTCTCAGCAGAATAATCACAAGCCAGTTTGCCAGAGACTGCAAGGAAATTTGTCTCTATGGAAAGCTTTATAATTTAAAAAACAACATCTAAAATCACCTAACTTTCTTGTCTACTGGAACTGTTCTCTGGAAATGCAAAGATAAAGGAGGATAACTCATGGTTCATTTCCTCTTTAGAAAAGAAAACCTGTTGTTGCAGCAAAACCTGCATGCCACTTTCAGAATGGATATATGTATTAAGCAGATGGTTTTAAATGTAGAAGGTACAGGTACCTTCTTGGGGTGGGCCATGTGCCTTTGCATCACGGTTCAAGGACAGAGCAGTGGGAGCACATCACAGCTGGGTTCTGCACCCCCTGGTTCCCTTGCATGGAAATGATGATGTTGGGAGAGGACAGGACCATGGTTGTGTCTCACCCTGACAAGGGCTTGAAACACAGGAGAGACGTATCCCTTAACAGGCTACTACTGTGTCCAGTAATTTAGAAATAGTCATAATAATAAAAGCATCAGATATGACCTGGACCTGTAGAAACTCTGTCACTTCAATCAAATTTAGCACCAGAACTGCTGCACTCAAAATATCAAATTTTAGAGGGAAGAAAATGAAGCCTAAAGAAGGCCTGTATGTTCTAAAACACTTGTAAGCCCTTTCGAATGAAAAGATCTTTGAAAATATTGACATGGAAATATTTAAAATCTGCCATTGATCATATCTTTGATCTATAGGTAATTCAAGAAAATAAGGCCTGATAACATATCTTATAAAAGCTGATGAACATAATCAGCAGCTTTCAGCCTGACTGGATATTGAATGCTCCTTTATATAGCAATAACTCAAAAGAGTAGGAAGCCATTGCCCAAAATAAATGGAAATAAAACCATGAGGCCAAACAGGATTCCCTAAAGCTAATTGTAAGCTAGTCAGGCTTCGGCATTGATTTATGCAAATGCATATGTTTGTATGAGGGAGAAAGGAAGACAAATATTTGTGAGAGCAACCCTGGGAACAGGCAGAGAGGCTCAACAACAGCCTTGGGTTTTCACATAGGGCATCACAGCTGTGTAAAGTATCACTGGAAATGAACTGTCTGCTTGTTGGTGAGGTATTTTGCTCCATTTTGGTGGTTTACATAGCCAGCACCAATATGACTTGCCTATCCTTGGCATGTATTACATGGAGAGGGCAGATGCAGGATTTTCTTGACTTTGGTATAATACACAGAAGTGATTGAATTTTTGTTTTAAAATACTAACTTGGGTAATGGATTTTATCACAGCTGGCTACAGACATGCTCATCATGGGGTTTAAATGAACAAAATCAACTGTACTTTTCTGCCTGTCCTCCACAGAGATGCCATGAAGTGGAGCCCAAGGCCAGCTGCTGCTCTGAGTGAGTGCAATATGAACTGAGGGCAAGCACAGCTTGTGCAGTAGAAACGAAAAACAATTTCTATCTATTTCAAGATGCTGTAGGATGGAAGTTTTTATATCGATAGTCATGATGGATTCATTAAATGTAATTTGAAACCAGCCTGGTACAAAATTGTCCAGAAGTCTGTTAAAATCAATGTAATTATGGAGTGAGTAATTAGAATTCAATCAGCAGGGAAAGCTGCTGATTCCTAAAAGAGAGAAATCAATATATAGTTTGGCAGAAATCATAAATTGTAATGGCTACATTCTGTAAAATTAGAAGGCAACTTGTTTTATTCCTTTAAGATTATCAATTAATTACATCTTTCATTCACACTCCCTCTTTGGGTCTCTACCCAGCACACACAGCTCTTTAATTGTGTTTTTTACATGAATCATGGAAATTTAGCTCATGATAAGCAATTTTTATGTTCTGATCAATTTTGGGAAAATGTCAGTTTAAAACAAAGATGCAGAGATAGAGACAGATTTCTTCATGCAAAGTGAAAATTCACTCAGGCAGATTGCTCTAATACTTATATTAATCATTAAGGTAAATACAAAGATTTAGTCATCTCACAAAACTTGTTCTGTTGGTATTTCAGGAACTTGGAGCCTGGTCTACACTAAAACTTCATAAGGTGATATAATGGGCATAGTGGTGTGGAGTACCTAAAATGGTTAGCACCTCATGGTAGAAACTTCAGTGTTTTGAAAGAAAAAGATTAGTATGTAAGTACGAAGTATGCAACTTCCAAAACTGTTAAAATGGCCTTCTGAGATTTCAGGGAGAACAAGTTGAGAACCAGATGTCACTGTGCAGATCTGACACAAAATTTTTGTCCTTTTTTTTAAAAAAAAAAATACAAATTCCCATTAAAAGCAGCAGAAAAATGTGAAATTATGTGCAAGCATATTGTACTACCTGCCTTGAGCCACTTCTTCAAAGATGAGTATTAACAATTGTAATAAAAACACAGGAAAAGAAAATCATATGGAAAAAAATTGTGCTACATATCTTTAGCCATCTCATCAAAGATGTAAAGATGTGCATTAATAATTTTAGGAGGCTTTCTTAGCAAGCCCCACCAATTTGAGTTGCTGAAATTCAGCTCTGGAGCATGAGAGAAAAGCAAGCAAACAACTTTCTGGAAAAAAAAAAAAAAAAAAAAAAAAGCAGGAAAGAGAGGAGAGTGATCTAAAAAATTATAAATAATAGATTTTATTTCTGTGATCTGTAGGTGATCCTCAGTTCATCTGCACGCAGTCTTGGTTACAGCGCAAAATATCAATTTCTCAGTCCTGCAAACTGAGCTTAGCAGCTAGTCCATCTGTTGAGCTATAGTAACAGGCAGAGGCTGTACTGTACTGCTGGGTGTTACTTGTATCCTGGGTACAGTGTAAGGTTATAATTGCAAGCAGTGACCTCCTTTTCAGCTGCCTGCATGGGGATTTGTAGCAGGCATATCCTAACACAAAGTGAGACATTTTGTAGCTGGGGACTGCCATCATTCATTTGCTCCCTAGGGACAGGGGAAAACAAGCAGTGGGTTACAAGTGGGCCCTGTGTTTCTGTCCTGGGCTGGTCTCTCCTGCTTTTCTTTAGGCTAGAGTATTGACCATCACTTCTTTGCAGCTCATCAGGCTCCAATTCAGGTCAGCTGCGTGCCTAGATGCTGGTCTGTGGAATCATGGGAAGGTATTGCTGATCCCAGGATACCCTGATTTGGCATTAAGAGTAAAGCATTTTAATAATCTAGTGTGAATCTCAGACTTGTGCATGTCTTCAGCTTCATCCTGCAGAGAAGCTCTTTAAGTCCTTATGAGTCTCTGCCATTTAATATTATGCTAGATAGGCTCAGGTTGCAAAAAGGAAGGTACATTGGCACCAGACTCTCTTTTTTTATCACTGCTAAATATCAGGCTGACAAGACTGATAATCTTCCCTGATTACTTCCTTCATGTTTTATTAGAACATGTTCCTGCATTCATTCAAATATTTAATTTCGCTATTGATGGCTGCTTCCTAAAACATAAACAATTCTGTCCTGGTTTGAAAAAAAGGTTTATATGATATCCAATAATTGCCTTAAGTGACAGCAACCACTGTTACTAGCTCAATGCATTCTCCAAGGTTACTGGACTCAAGAGCATTTTAAACTACTAATTGTTTTTCTGCATGCTTCTTTGTTTTTCCCCTGGTCTGATAATTAATTTCTTCATTCCTTCCTCAGGTTTTCATGTTCGCACACTAATTTTCTTCCTCAAGCTCCTGAAATGCTTTTGTGTTCCTTGGCCTTTTGATAGAACCACCATCCTCCTGAGCATACACCAGTTTCTTAGGCGGGACTCTGCTAAGTACGGTGACCCTATAGCTGCCCCATCAGCTTTAGCAGAGTCCCTGCAGATATATGCAAGCGTGGCTAGATGTGGGGTTGGCCCCCTAGCTATTTACAAATAAAATACCCTTTCCCTTGCAGTTCCTCCAACTATGTAGTACTCGACTGGGGTCAGCTAATGTGTAATGGGAGGCTCTAGATTCTTTACTCTGGCTTCCTGGTCAGGTACTGTTCCTTAGAGAGAGGCTTTTTGCTGCTCGATCAAGGGACTGACAACATCTGGAGGGTATTTCTAAATAATCATAGCATCACCAGGACTTATACTTTCCCTGAGAAACAGTCATGGAAGAAATAGATAAAGATCTAGACAGGCCTGAAGTGGAGAAAGCAGTGGCTGTCAGACTCTGTGGAAATAATGTGACTCAGCCTCTATGAATATGGACGAGGGTGTTGGCTGGGATAGTGAGAGTGAGCCACAGCCACCAATACCTTCATGACTCTCAATCCAAAGTTTTTGGCAGCATTAACATGAGAGTTGCTCACACTAATGCAGGAGAGCCTATACATGCCAGAACAAAGTACATTACCAGTGCCCATTAGCAGCTGTTAGTTGGTAAGAGGATTTCACTCTCCCATGACATGTGTTCCCTATGTTTTGCAGTAGCTGTATACTTGCAAATATTTACACTGATTTACAATGGAAATCAGAAATGTGAAATTTGTTGACCCACTCTGGTATGTGATTAACATCTCAAATTCAAATGTGCATATCGGTTTTCCTGGAATACAGTTTATTACCTATCTCATTTAGAGGAAAATTTCACATTATGAAGCATCAGTCTTTGTTGGCCTGTTGACTAGCAGAAAGCAATCCTGCCTGAATACCCATACACCCAGAGGTACTGTACATGAAAAGGATGGAGAACTCATTTTATCTGTACACTTCAAGATATTAAATTGCCTGTAGTTGTTGCAGCTTTTCCTGTCAAATTATCCCATCTTTTGGTGGTGGTGATGGTAGAAGTAATGGTGGCAATTCTGGGTTTCTAATGCTAAGATTGGGAAAAAGAAAAAAGGAAAAAAAAAAAGAAAGAAAGAAAGAAAGAAAGAAAGAAAGGAAGGAAGGAAGGAAGGAAGGAAGGAAGGAAGGAAGGAAGGAAGGAAGGAAGGAAGGAAGGAAGGAAGGAAGGAAGGAAGGAAGGAAGGAAGGAAGGAAGGAAGGAAGGAAGGAAGGAAGGAAGGAAGGAAGGAAGGAAGGAAGGAAGAAAGAAGAAACACCAAAAAAACAGAAGCAGAAAGTGTGATTGTAACAATGCAGAAATGAAAAAGGATGCTCAGGGGCAAGTGTAATACCTGAAAGGTGTTGTAACTCATTTATTGAAAATGACCAGGTTTCATACTACCATCATCTTCGTAAAAGATTGCATTCAGCCCTCTTTGACAGCTTAGAGGTCTCTTTTTTTATATAACGTAATCTTTACAGGCAGCTGCCAGAGAATGCCCCGTAATGAAGGCAGGAGCTGAATACAAGATACGTTTATGTCATAAGGTGAATTTCATACATGTTTTTGAAGTTGATCCATCCATTGCAAACCACAATCTGATATAGCTAAATGAGAGGCCCCATTTTGCTGGTAGCATGGCATAAAGGAAACTTAATCTGTAGCTTGCAACCCCAGAATAGCATTGCTGCACAGCACATATGCTTGCTGGGGACAAGACCTCCAACCTTCTATAGGAGATATCTTACCTTATAGTCAAAAAGCATATACTAAAAGTATATTTGTAGGCTGTCAGAAAGAAAAGATGATCTGAAGACAAACTGCCCCGTCTCATTTACTAACAATCACTTAATTCCTTTAACAAAGTATCTGTCCCTTACCACCACCACCCACACAAACTGGGAGTTGGTGCTAGTGAGGCTGGTGATTCAGTGGGAGTCTGAACCGTTCTCTCTTGTTAGTTCCTGGTGATGGTTTTGGGGGAATCCTCTGTTGTTTTACAGCTGGCAGCTAGCAGCGGGCTAGTTGTCCCACCTGGAAGAAAAAATGTGGCAGTAATTTTCCACAAGTCCTAAGCTGCGAGAGGAGTAGTCACAGGTGCAAACTCTAGAGTGGTCCAGGCTGCAGACACAATAGGAGCCAAGTTCCATGTTGTGGAGTTGTGGACTATCAGATTAATAAATACAAACTACAAAACAGAACGTATTTGGCTCTGTGTAGTGCATGGACACTCTGACAACAAGGTACCAATGGGATTTGCTAATAATGGTTTTGTTTTGTTTTTCATTTTTTTCTGTGATCTACCAATCATATGGGATTTTTTTTTTTTAACAGCTGACATTATGAAAATCCTAACTATTTCCATTTGTTTGTTTTTGAACACTCAGCTTGGCAGTCAGTCCTATTACATTGACACAAACAACAGGTGAGTACCTAACATGAATCTGATGACAGTGAAACAGATTAAAGAAAATAAACAAAAATTCCTGATACTTTAATTCACTCCTGGAAGTTTAAATTGGTGTTGTAATCTCAGTTCCTTTGGGTTGACCTGCAAATTCAAAACAAATGAACAAATACAAATAAGTCAAAAGAGTATACAACAGCATGTATGTGTGTGGACAAACATGTTGGTCTTAATATATACGACAAAAATAGATTTAAGATGGATGTAGTTGGAAAATGTGGCCAATACTGACCCAAATATTCAGTTGAGGATCCTAAGTGTGTACAGTGACCACATTTCTTGTGGTTTCTTCTCATCTAACATGCAAGTCAAAAATCTTCAATCTCTGCTGACCAAGAACTTTGCAGTTTATAAACAATACAATAAATAATGGTATCTGTGTTCTAGTTCTACAAGTACTGTCAAATAGTTGCCACAATGGTTGTAAAGGTTTCCTAAACAGTATATTTTGTACCTAAGCATTTAGCTTTAAAGGGATAATTATGATGCAGAACATTTATTTGTAAAACACATAGAATAACCTGTTTTGTTTATTCTTTAGCTGTTTCCTCATAGTAATTATTATAATCCTGAAAATTACAAAACAACAAAAACATTTAAGCTCTTCCATTTCCAAAATCAAGAAAGTTCCCAAGCACATTTAAATTAATAATAATAAAGCCAAGCTAAAATAAATAAAAACAATCTTTCAATTTCAGATCTGGTGTGTACTAGGAAAGTCACCCAAGAATATGCTATAGTTCCAATGATAGTTAGCAAGTGTTTAATTGTGCACATGGGTATTTCTCCAATATGAAGATGAATGCTAAAATTGTTTTAGATTCTCTCATGAATGGGATATTAGATCATATTTCCCTTTCCAGACAAGGAATAGTCTAGCAAAAGAAACACTGCATGAGTGCACTTGTGGAAGGTTATAATTTGTCCCAAGTTAATTATCATGTATTCTTAAATTTAATTCCAAGGATGGCGAGATGGAAAACTGTGATACTGTCTGGAAAAGTTCAGCAGTCAAAATTCTGAAGAAAGAACTGACAAGGGGAGTGGGTCATTAAATTTTCTTTGAGGAAACCACATTTGTTCTATAGGTAATAGTGAGGTAAAGAAAGAACATTGCTTACACTGGAATCACGAATAAGAGAAACTCATTGAAGAATTCAAAGTTTAATTCAAAGTTTCCTTAGTAGGAAGCAATGTTTCACCATATAATAGGTTACCATAAAGAAGGTAGGGAGTTATTCTGTGTCCTTTCTGGGGAAGAAAAGGGCATGAAATCAGTAAGGGGAAAATTCAGACTTGGTTGCAAGAAGTTTCCTAAAAATAAAGAAAAACCTTTCTGAGGAACCTAATTAGTAGAGAGAAAATAAGCTAAATCCTGGAGAGCATGATTTATTGAACTGAGCTGAGCCAAGGGAAATTACCAGGAAACCTGTGAGATTTGCTAAGACTTTATGATCCTGGGGCATCACCGTGGTGTTCACTTGCGCTTTTTCTGCAGCATTTTGCAATAGTGGAGCCTGAAGGCAGGAAATATGGCTGTGTGTGTGTGACAGGATGGAAATCCCTTAGGTTAGAAAACTCTCTGCAATCACTCATGCTTCCAGAATAGCTCCAAGCTTAGTTCCCAGTCTGAGCTGAAACAGCTCTTTCCAAATCTCTGCTTCAAATACTCCAAGATTAGAGGCACATTTAGTTTTCCTTGGCTACTGTTCTTTTTAGTACATAAAGTAATGGAAGTCTTGATTAAACTGTTATGAAGATACAGAGTTTAATTGTCCATGCATGCTGTTGACCCTCCTATCCATCCAGTCTCCCAGTCCTGAGGTTTTAATATGTGAGGGTGTTCACAGAACCAGGAGCACACATAATTCTAAACAATGATCTCGCTAGGAGGAGGGATAAGAGCATGAGACATGCAGCTTTATTCAGCACCACATGATGGTCAATTCCATCAAATATTGCCAACAGAACTAGCAACATTAGCATAGTAATTAGTCTAAAAGTTTATAGCTAAAAGAAGATGGCCCACCAGAGCAATCACCATTGTTTCAGTGTAATATCTCCATCTAAAAACCCAGCTGTGAGAATATTTCTTTGGCAGAATTCAGGCAATAATAGGCCCCTCTTGGTTATGCCCCCTCAAAACCATTTTTTTTCTTTGTTTTATATATATCCCAACTTCTAGCTAAAGGGAAGTGTGTGATAAGTAATGAAATTGCTTCCAAATCTTAGGCTAACTAGCATCCATCCTACATCCAGTATGGTGTACTTGCCTTAGTTTTGCTTAGATAATTTCCTCTGTAATAATACCTTGAGGAGGTGCAAAGGCATAGTACGGTACTGACACTTGGCCACATATGAATCATTACACAATGACCAAACATTTCAGACTAATATCACATTAGATTAAAATAAATAAATACATACATACATAAATAATGTAGTTTGCTTTTGATCTCTCTCCTATACAGTGTCTGGATGTCGATCTGCCTAGTCTTTATTTTATTTTCCACCCTCCTTTGCCCTAAAATTACTCAGTGACTTTTTTTCCTGACATATATGAATACTGTAATGTCATAGTTTGCTCAGTGTTTGAATCCAGGCTGTCAGAATGGGTTCAAATTCCATTGGTCCTAATAAGAAATGCAAACATTCAACATGTAGTACAGTGCTGACTCTGGTAAATATAACTGTGTAGTGTTTCATTTCATTCAATTGTCCTTTATCTGTGCTTCAGCTGCCAGATTGTCATGTCACCATATTTCTGCTCTTTATTTCAGGTATTTTAGGATGGAAGAGGAACCATAACACCGGAATGACATATTTAATGTTATGGTGTCTTGTTTCAACAGATTGTGAATCACTTTGGAGGCACACTCAGTTGCATGTATCAGTTTGTTTCTCTGTCGATTTATATAGACAGCTTGTCAACAGATGTTGAATCAGTGCAGAACTTTCTTCTATCAAAACAGCTGTTGTGAGAAAGGGGATTTTGTTTGTATCACATTTAGGGGATGTGTAGTGACCAAAGCATAATAGTCAGATTTTTCTTCTCTGACTTTAAGTAATTATATAAAAGAAAATAAAATTGCTCTATGACATTTTTAAAAACTGTATAACGTCTAAGAGCAATCAGTTGTAGCTGAGAAATACAGATTTTATAGTGAAGATAATGACTATTTGTTAATGTTCTATCAGTAAAAGGAAAAATAATAAAAAAGATTAAAACAAAACAAAACATAGAATACATCCTTTAAGATGTTTAAAAAGGCATTAAAATCAAACAGTTATGAAATTCCCAATTAATTTTTTGTGAACACCACAATACCCATAACTGAAACACCAAAGAGACTGTCTCCCAGTTAGGCACTCTAACAATAAGCTATTATTCTCTAGGAGGTACCATAATCAAGCATTATTTCAGAGAACAAAGATAAACACCCCCTTTTTTCTAGAAGTAGGCAGAATAGAAATTATCAAGCTACATAGCTTTTACAGTCCCTGTTCAAAAGCCCTGGAAAAACAATTCTTTCTTGGAATTTTCTCATGAAAATGATGAAGGCTTCCAGAGGAATGTCCTTCTTTCACAAACCTCATTTCAATAGAAAACCAGTCTTCTGATGCTTGGTAAGGACCTCATTCATTCATTGATTGATTCTGTGATTCAGGACTAGGTTAGCAATCATCAGAGTGAGAGAACTAATATTTGGTGAAACTGTGACCTCCAGGTTTTCAGATGGTCTGTCCAGGAAGACTGCACTCAAGTAGGATGGTAGTACAGGAGGCCTGTAATCCAACCTCCAGCACAAGGCTATGGGATCAGGCCATGTTGCTCAGGGTTTTATTTAGTCTTGTGTTGAAAACCTCCAAGGATGGAGACTACAAAACCGATATGTTTGATCTAAATTGTTGTGGTGGTTTTACCATGCTAGGCAGCTAAACACCACAACCTCTCTCTCACTTTTGTACACAATTGTCTCACAATTGTACATGTATCATATAATGATACATGAGAATATAGAAAATACCATGCTCACCAGTGCTAGCACAAGGGGATTAAAAGAACAGGAGATACTCTTAACCTTCCTGGACACACCTGTGTCTGGAAGACTTCGCCATTCTTTTAAATACAGAATGGATTCCCCTTTTTCAAAAAAATCAATTTTCAGGACATCCTGAGGCATTTTCCAGCAGTGCAGTTGACATGATAGTAGCTGCCATTTGAAGAACATTTTAGAAATAGGGTAAGATAACACACTAGCCTTCAGTAAAAAGATGGCAACTACTGTTCTCTTTTGGCCTTCCTTTGAGACCGGAGCCCATTAAATAGCTTCCCAGTTAACCCACTGAAGTATTTAAGTCAAGTTGTGGACTTCTTGTTTTGTTTTGTTTTCTTTTCTTTTCTTTTTAAGATACTTCTTAAAAAACAAAACTTTTTAATAGCCGAAGAACAGGCAATTTGAATTGCCTAATATTTTTGAATGAGCACACAACTTGCTTTGAAAGGCTTTGTTAATTACCCCAGCATAGCAGTTACTGAGCAAATGAATTTTATACCAAGCTTGTGCAGGCTTTTTTTTTTTTTTCTCTTCATTTTAAATAAACAAGCAAATGCCCCATAGCAATGCTTACTAGAGGCAAATTTTAGCCTCCGAACTGAGAAAAGGAGAATGTTGTAGGTGGTGTATTTCTAGCTAATTAGCTGAAAATTAAAAAAGCTCAAGGAATTAAAATAGAACTACTTGCTGAATGGTTTATGCCCTCGAGTAAAAGACACCTTCATTATGATAAAATGCTTTTAATCACCAAAGGCTTCTATAATCGGATCTCTATCAATATACAGCACACACCACTGAAACATGCAATAGTGGTGTGGCCCATGCTGAAATTTAGTGAGGTAAATGATAGTGGCACTTGGAATGAATTTGCCTAAACTAGAAATATCTGAAGGTCTAATCCTTCCCCTTTGGAAAATGATCAGGCCAAACGCACAGCTTTTTCACATCTGATACCTGAGTCATGCATTTTATATTAAAGTTTTCTTAAAAATAAAAATCTGTGACTTCTGATTCTTTAAAATTTGTATACATGTGTAGATGGCTGAGCTAGCCTTGCTAAAAACTGAAAAATGTCAGCTGGAAACTTGACATTTGAGCTGCATGGAAAGTTAAGTTAGAGCAAGGGATTTCCTGGCAGTTCACAACAATGGCACACATGGTTTCTGTCTCACATCTTATGGGGAAATGATCTGAACACCCACGGGGGATATAGGGGGCTAACACAGTGTGCACCAGCAGCTTACAGAGAACTAGCGAATGTGGGTAACTCCGACCTGATCCCACACCAAACTTTCCTCCATGGCTGTCACTATTGAGCACTATGTTTTCTATGAAAACATAGAAGACGGTTTAAGCCCTCAAGTAAAAGACACCTTTGTTATGATAAAATGCTAATCACCTTCATTATGATAAAATGCTTATTTTTTTGAAAACATAGAAAACATGCTTAAAGAGTCTACTTGGTTTTACTGTAAGGTTGTATTTATTTCAACAACATGAACTGTAATTTTGGGCAGGTTTCATTTTCAGTTCACAACCTGTTATCTTTCTTCTGTAACTGCAATGACTACACATATTACTGTGAGTAGCATCACCACCATCACCACTATCCCACTCCCATTAGATGATTATTTCGTTACTTTAACCATTGAGCTGCTGTCTGCAGGAAACACATATAGAAGAAACATGCAGAAACCTGAGTAGTATAGGTTTTCTGAAGCAGTCACTAGCTCTGTAGCAGTCCAGCTGACTCAGACAGACTGACGCCACCCTTTTGTAATTCATTTCTTTTTTTCTATGTGTCAGGCTTCAGAAGGTGCTGATTACATTTATGCAGTTAATAAGCTTCCTAATTCAGTGTCTAATTTCACCTGCATGTTGCATTTCTAATCTTGTAAAGGTTCTTAAATACATCGTTGGAATATGTCCTCTGCACTGGAAGAACCTGTAGTGGAACAAGTATTATATAAACTAAAAGTACTTCTTTTTTTATTGAATTGTAAAATGAGACTTGGATTTATCCCAAAGCAGTTAATTTATTCCTTTAACTGAACAAAAAAAATCAAGACATCTGATCTTTTCAGTGTTATATATAACTTTAATCAGTTGATGGGTACAGCCCGTGAGTAGATCAATCTGAAGAAATACGCTTGCAGCATGCACTTATTGAGTGAAATTAAATCTACAATACTCCTAAGGTTAATCTGTATTGCCTTATTAGAAGCTTCAATGACCTTCATTACAATTTTCAGAGCATAATACCTCAGGAAAATAAAATTCAGGAGACATGTTTTTCTCTAAAATCGCACTGGCCATGAGTGACTAACAGGTATAGAATTTAAAAGTGAGGATGCATTTTTTGTTAGGGCAGATGGTTATCATAACGTTGTACACCTGTCAGGTTGCCTAAAAGGGGAAACATGCTCAACTCTTGTGAAGTAGCAAAAAATTGGCATATTCTGCTATTAAACCAATTTCCATCCCTCCTCCCCCTGTTTATTTGTACCAGGGAGCCAGACAAGCTGCACGTGTGGAAGTGCAAGGGACTGCTTTTACTTACCAGAACTTTAAAAGTGGATCGATGGCTGGCTTTAGAGAATAAGAATGAAACATCTTTGCTCTCTGGATTTGCTCTCAGCTGCTAGCCTCTATAATGATCTGTGACTAGGGAGGTCCTTGAGTGAGATAAGAGATAAAATTTACAGTACTGTGGGTGAGGCAATATGTACTCACACAACTCAGACTAAGCAGGAGCAGACTGGCTTAATGCCTGGTTTGGAAACCCATAAGGAACAACACTGTGCACAGGTCTTGGCTGCCTTTGGTTGCTTCAGACCCTGAAGCACTTTTCTGTGAATGTGTGTTATGCCCAGTGTCTAAGCTCTGGTTGGGGTAATTACACTTTGCTTAGTTAACCCCCCGCTGAAATCAGAGCAGCACACAGCTCTTTATTACCAGCTCTGAACCACTGTCTTGATCTGGTTGGTGATGTTCATCTTCATGTCAAAGTTGGTTGTGCTTGGTTGATTGGAGAAGTGATCCCTGTGTGCTAGCTGTAACAGTGCACAAGATGGTTTGATAGCTTTTAAAATAAAAGATGTGCAAAAATGTGAAGATATGTTACTGTTATATCAAGAAAGGGCTTGTGCTGTAAGTGAGCAATGGGTCTGTAATACAGGGAGTAATTCTAGGAACATGCAGTCTAGCAATGAAGTGAAATGCCTAAAGGAGAGAGAGCTGTATAAAAGTGGCTTGAGAATATCTCTAGAAAATCAGAGCTCCTCTGTGTTTACCCCATTACAAGCAGGAACTAGAGCATGTCCTTGAAAAAAAACATAAGTGAAGCAACATGCCAGTTAAAGAGAGACAATATCATTTGTCTGCACTGCTGGACTGTCATCACAATAAGCTGATAATGTTTGCAAAGCACATCTGAAATGTTAAGAAACACTAGTTAAATATTTTTATCTATCACAGTGTCTCCCACAGATGACAAAGTTTTTACTTTAGAATACTACCTGTTTCGGTAGCTAACTCCAGCTATAACTTGTCTCTACCTGGCAGCTTAGACGCATTTATTTGCTGGCTTTGGGAGAACCTACCTCTGGATATGTAACAGCAAACAAAACCTGTTAGCAAAGCGCTTAATCTCAGGGGCGTTCTGAGGCAGGAACGGCGAGAAGCTCTTTGTCTAATGACACAGGTTTTGCAGACACACAGGCGGAGGAGAGGGCAAGCGGGTGAGCAAACACGGCATTTACCTGCCCTCACAGAGATTCACCCCCCAAGGCGCCGGCGGGGTTCCCCCCTTCAGGCGGGGGCCCCACCCCAGCCTCCTCATCCTCAAAGTTTTGCGGTGAAACTTTGTGCCTCCCTACCGCTACGGGCACGCCTCCCGCCCGGTGGTAGGAGCGCGGCGCTCCGAAGCGGGCAGGTAAAAGGGGTGGCGCGGGGGCGGCCGGGCCGGGCGGGGCGCACCGGGGCGGGGCGCGGAGGCCGCCTCCGCCCCGGTCGGCGAGGCGGGTGGGCTTGTTTGGGGGGTTGCTTCCTGACCCTGCAAGCAGCCTGTTTCTTAACGCGGCGCTCCGCTGCCGCCCAGCCCTGGGGTGCCGGGTGTTTTACTAGCGGGAGGAGGCAGCAGACGGATCGTGGCCGCCTCGGTATGTTTTCACCCTGGGGGATGGGGGTGGCCCGGGGCGAGAGCTTGCTTCGTCTGCTGCGGGTCTACCGGGGCGCTTCGCCTTCCCGGGGCCGCCGTGGTGGTAAGGGGCTCTCGCTCACGGGACCGGCTGCCGAGGGATGGCTCCCTACGGAGATGGAGGGTTGTGGGTTCTTTCAGGAGCTGGGCGCTCTGGAGCGTCCCCCAGAAGTTCAGTGGAAACCTAGTACTCCCCTGCCGCGGTACTGTGCGAGGGAGCGCTCCGCAAAAGAAGCAACTTTTCTGCTGACTACTCTTCCTCCATTTCCCCCCCTCCCTTCACAGTCATCACACGAGAAATCGGGAATTCAGGGCATATCTATTAAATTAAAAAAAATAAATAAATAAAGAGTAGTATTGTCTGTGCGTTTTCAAGCAGTAACATGAGTGATTAGGGCAACCAGACTGCAAGACTGGCGTGCTGAAAACACTTTGTTTCACTGCGGTCAATAAACAAGGTCTTACCATTTAATTACATGAAAGAAGAAAAAAAAGAAAGAAAGAAAAAAGACTGTTGACGCCTTTTTTTTTTTTTTTTTTTTATTTTTTATTCCCCAGTCTTAAGTGGGGAAATGGGGGAGTCCATCTCCAACCTTGCCTATAAGATTCAGAGACATCAAGTTGCTGTCTCGCAAGCTGTTTCTGTATAACTTTCCATAATCCATGTGACTTTCACAGGACTGCTCACTGTCCTTCAGGCAGGTGAGAGCTAAGCATGCCAAACACGTCTTTGTGTGCTCAGGTACAGTAGGTGCAGTCCTGACTGGGAGCTATTATGGAAAATGATAAAGCCTTTATTCTTTTTGAAGTGAGGATGTGTCCTGGTCTGTAGAATGAAACCATTGGTATTGAATATTTTGATAAACTGGTAAAGTTCCAAACCTATAATTTTCACTGCTACGGGAGTGTTTTTGTGTTCTTTAAGCAAGCAGAACTTATCACAAAGCTGATACATTAACCTACACACTCATGTATAGGACAGCTCTGCATTTATCTGTTGTTAACATGAGCACAGCTGCTTTCTATTTCATTTCTATGAGAACTGCAGCTTTCTATTAACTACAAGCTAATTAACTGGACAGTTACTGTGTGGATTAAACTAATATCATCTGAAGCTCAAGAGGATTTAAGGTTGACAGGTAGGACCAGGTTAGTGTCCATAATTCTACATGATCTCAGAAGTAACGTGGCTACTATGGGCTGGTTTCAGTCACCTGATACAATTCTTATGGGAATTTTTAATGGCATCAGAAAACAATACATGCTCTGTTAGTAAAATGAGTCTTATTTTTATGTATTACTTCATTAAGAGTTTTTTCTTTGGAAAAATATTGAAGGGGTAATAAGAAGCAGGCTTTAATATATTAAAGTGGCCAAATCGAAAGCAAAACATATTTACTGTGCCACATTATTCATTTTGTATAACATATTGTATGCTATAAAGTGCATTAATATGCACTTAATATGCATTAATAACAAAACATAATTTCTTTAGCAGCATTGAGGTTTTATATGTAACAAGGGAGAGTAAAGTAGAAAAATGCTAAATATGTGCAACTTGACTGGTGGGAAGTTGCTCTGGTGATGTTGATGTTTGGAATTTTCTGATTATTCTTGAAACTTTAATTTTAAGATTTTTTTTTTCTTTTTGAAGCGGCTTTATTGTTTCAGGATTTTCAGTGGGCAAGGGAAGGATGCTTACTTTAAGCAGTTTTCTTCTCAAAGAAATCTACGTATTTTCATACAGAAGATTCCATTTTATATAAATATATATGTATTTCAGATATGTATTTCATGCAGCAGGTTTCATTGTTTTTCTTACAGAACTCTAACAAAATTCTCTTAACCTGATTTGCGAGGCTGGTAAGTAGTAATCTGTTATTGCCAGTGGAAAAAGTTGTGCAGGCCAGATGGTGTCTTCAGTTACACTTATAAGAAGGCTGTGTCCGAGTGTCTCTGGAGGTTGAGAAGTTGCTGAGGTATGGAGGCAAGGCTGATGTATCAGTGGCCTGACTGTTAGATCATAAAGGGAGACACTGGTTATGTGCCTTCAAGCCACCAGGTACTGATATACTGGCTGTCATGAGATGGGAGAGAAACTCATCGCTGCGCTGCCCTCTGCTTAGCCCTTGTAGTGAAGTCTGGCAGAGTTCTAACCTTTTAGACCCTCAAGTAGATTCCTATGGATTGAAAGGGCAACATTATGAAACTTTTTTTTTTTTTTTTTTTTTTTTTCCCTCACTCTTGTGAATTTGCTCAGCAGGACTGTTTGGTTATCTTGATTCGATTATGCATTTAATTCAAATTTCTCTAAAACTTTGACTTCACCCAACCATAATTCTCTGCATAACTTGCCAGAGAGAGAAAAGAGCAAATACTGTGTATTTATTCCTAGCAACTATTGGGATAAACCAGAACAAAGAATAGCACTGCCTTATAAGAAGAACTTTGCAAGCATTGTTAAGAGCTAGGGCTGTACCTCATGTTGTTGTGAAGCCAGAGAGTTGAGGTGTGGAGAGTGGAAAGGTGATCCCAGAGGATACGCATGAAGTAGGACACAAGCTAACAGATGAGAAGTGAGGGAGGAGGGGGAGCGGTGAAGTGAGAAGATACTCTTGTATCCTTTCGCTGACTGTGCTGAAAGTAGCCTGGGCGGGTGTCCAGCAGGACATTCCTTGGCGCAAAATTATCCTGCCATGATACTCCTGTAGAGGCATCAGGAAATGTGTTGCTTCTTGGGGGTAAAAAGAAAAGAAGGAAGGAAAAAATGATGTGTGGGCTGTGAAGGGTTGCAGTAGCTTAGTGTGCTATTTCTCATTTTCCTTTATTAACTCAGGTATGTCTTCGGAGATGCTGAGTGAGTGGGAATTTGTGGTAACCCACAGTAACACGAATGCTTTGACCATTATAAGGAGCATCTATTTATTCACTGCTGGCTAACCACTAATTATGATCATCCTTTTTCAGGTGGAGGAAAAAGTATGGAGGGGAATTAAAAAGAGGAATAATACATTGCCTCCAACTACTTAGAAACCCTTCTGTATTTGATTTTAGAGCTAGGTGATGGCAAAGGGAATAGTCTCAAGGAAATATTAAGTTAGCCAAATGTACTACAACCAAGAACCACTGGTTTTGTGTGGTCTAGAATAACAGGAAGCCAGGAATGGTATTTGAGTGCTAGAGATGCATCTCCTCAGCTGCAGGTGTATTTGCTTGCCAGGTAGAGAAGGGTGGATGATGTACTGAAATAAAGAAGCACGCCAAAAGCAGGATATGAACTCTTACTCATTTTGGGGGTGGCTGTGCTATTTCATTTGCTTGTGTTGGCCCTGTGTAGGAATTTGCACCTTTGAACAGAACCCAAAACACAAACGGGAAAAATGCAGGGGTTTTGCATTAGTGGAATGTGGATTCCTGAAACTCTTAAATTTGACAATGGAGTTAAGCAATTTAGCCTCAGAAGTGAATAACTATAAACTTGTCAAGTTTCTAATTTTTGCTGCAAAGAGCTTTGTGTTGCCAACACAACATTGTGTTGCATGTACTGTTTTTGTCTGCTGTTCTCTCTCCATACATAATAGGAACAGTATGTAGCAACCTCTCACAAAAAGTTGAAAGGACTTGAAATTTTAGGGTGCAAGCATCCCTAACATGTTCCCTTTGCAACCTTGAGTTGGAATGGCACATTAGGGTACATACCTCCAAAGAGATGAGGAGAGGTTAAGCTAAAGAAAAACTTGATTTCATCATAGCTGAGAGAGTCATAGCAGTTAGGTTGTATTAGTTTTCCTGAAGTAACCATCCTATCCAGTATGTCAAACTACTGCCCAGTAGAGCAATTTGGACCAGGACAGAGGGCAAAGAAAGATCTACAGCTTAACTGGGATGCTAGGCTTCCACGTGGATAGGACTGATCTCCTCTGAAAACACTCAGGTTGAAAGCAATTGATTATTTGCTCTTCCCTTGCAGCCACAAAGGAGCATTCATCTTGATTAAAGAATATTTGCAGATATGTTCACTTTGCCAGGATGCTGGGAGTGTTTTCCACGACCGTTGCATTTTAATGCTGAAAGAGCAAATTTGTCAGTGTTGCATGGCCATTTTTCAACTTCTACTAGAAGACTACTGGACTCAGACTTTTTTTAATGCAACTATCACTTTTTCTGTATGTGGGTTACAAATCACTGTATTAAATAAATTAAACTACTTATTCAAGCTGAAAAGCCTTTAAAAATATTATAAGGTAGCAGAATAGGTTTACATTCTAGATGGGTTTGATCTATTTAGAGTCTAACCAATGCTGAAGTAGGTATTCTTATTTAAAGCTAATCTTAAAATGTAGCCAACACATAAGTAATACAGTTTCATGTAAATAAAATTAAACTAATTGCAAGAAACCTGAAAACTTGATACAAAGATAAATGTAACGACTGATGGTGGAGTAGGATTTTTTTTTCTTGGTGTTCTTTTGTAGTTTAAAGAGGTATTAAAACACTTTTTTTAAAAACAAACTTCTATCCCCTCAAAACGAAAACTATCCTAGTAGAAAAACCTTTTTTTTTTTTTTTTTTTTTTTTTTTTTTCATATTAACAGACTAAATTGCTTGCTACTGCTCCTGGTTTTTACTGTGCATCCAAAAGATGATAATGCAGGGCTTGCAGGTGGTGCTGCCTGCAGTCATGATGGTGCTTGGGCAAGGTCAGCTCTATATCCTGTGCCAGCATGTGTCACAGATGCATATAATGGGTGGTACTGCTAACAGAAAAACTGTAGGCACCTGGTTAGGGCTGTAGTTTGATTAAACCGGTGTTTTCCCACTTCATTTGTCAGAAAAGTTCCCATTCCATTGTTTTGTGGAGTAGCTTTTAGTTGGATCAAGTTTCTGAATGTTTCTGTGTGGATGCGTAAGCCCTGCTGCTGGCAGAAGGGGCAGGGCAGTCAGGGTTGATGAGAGCAAGTGGCTGGCAAGAGCTGCAGTGCCAGCCTACACATGTTGGGAATGTCTATGGAGCTGTGTGAGATGTTGAAAGTAGAAAAAAAAAAAAAAGTTCTGAAAAGTTTCAGATGCTTCTTTGTTGGTCTTGAAATCTTTTGCTTCTTAGAAAACATAGTTACTCTGTTCATTCAGCAGCTATTTTTAATGGGATTCCCTCCTAAGCCTTATGTGTATGTGTATTTTTAGAAATTCAGCATGTATAGATATGACAGTGCTGAGCTACTTAAAAATACGAACTTTTCTTGTGGAACGTGCCATACTCTCAGTTTTCAGAATACATGTAACTGGTAAGTGTCTGCATTTTAGTTTTCCATTTATTTGAATGCACTTGAACTTCTGTTCTGTTCTTTTAATGTTTTTCTCTTTCAAATATTTTTTTTTTCAATGTACTGTCTTCCTTTAAAAGCTTGACTTGTTCTTTGCTGTAGTTTATGAGACACTTCTATCAGGTACTCACTTACAGGAGTGTTCCATTTTGTTGAATTTCAATGTGCTTTTTTTATCCTCTTACTGTTCAGGCTAGCTTTAACAGCTGCTCTTCAGTTTCTAGTAAACTGCTTTCAAACCAAATGTGTCCTGATTCAGGTTAACAATTTGGCTTTTTTTATGCTCTGCAGTGTCTTCTGTATGCTGTTATAAACTGAGTTTTATGGCCTGTTTATGTCAGGTGTAGGGTGTTAACTAAATTACTTCCTTCTTCTAGGCCCTCTGCTCTTCAAAATAGTAGTCATTTTTGCAAGATCACATTTCCAATGAAGTTAACATCAAGAATCAGGTTCTTGACAAATCTTTCCCATGTCACAACATAGCTCGGTAAAATGCTGATCAACTAATTCCCCAAGCATCTTATCTGGGGGCATTAACCATTATGGCAGTGGGTGATGTCCAGTGGTGTGGAGGTGGACTGGTATCTGTAGCCACTTGAAGAGATTTGCTTAATTCTCATCCAAGGGATTTGCTTAAATCCTGTCTTGACATCGTCAAAATTGTGAACAGCAATCTCAGCATTGGAAAATAATAGTTTGTGAGAGATACAGCTTGCATTCAATACACTGGATACAGATTCTTTGGTGGAGTATAAGAATGTAGCATAAGAACTAGCTGCATCTGTTATTATTCCAGGTCAGAGTCTCAGGGGAAGAAGTTCACATACTGAAGAAGATGCAGATGCACTGAAGATTTCATAAAAATGAGCCATGCATTATTCTGAAAGCTGAGAAGTAGCCCTCTGATAGGGTCATGAACCTAAGACAAGTCTTTGTGTCGCTACTGATGTTTGGAGTAGCTGGTCTACTCCTCTTCATGTATCTGCAAGCCTGGATTGAAGGACAGCATACAGGTACAGTAGGTTTTTGGTTTTCTTGTGTGTGTGTGTGTGTGTGTGTTTTGGAGGGGAGGGTGGGGAGGGGCAGGGTCAACTACTTTTTTTGTCCTGGTTAAAGTAATTGCATCCATGACTTAAATGGTTGTCAGACTTGTTTAATATCTATACTTCATACATGCATTAAGAAATAACTTGAATCTCAGGAAAAGATGACCCCAGGTGCCTAATTGTGCTATCAGCTTCGTTTGCGAAAATAAGCGTTGCAAATACGTACTGTGTCCAAGTCCACTTCTGATATAATTCTAGATGCTGATTTTTTTCCTCTGCTTTTTTTTACATATTTTAGGTTGTGTGGCAAAGTAATTCTTGAAGAATTATTGTAATGTTTTGTAGACAAAAGTGGGCTTCTAGGTAGCAACACTCATACTGAATCATTCTAACCCAGTCTCGTGGTGGTGGTGTTGCTGTTAAAGCTGGTTAGATACTGGATTTACAAACTTTTTTTTATGTGTAGCATCAGAGGCACATTGCAATTTCAGGTAAGTATTTATTAGCATTGAATAAGGGTTACACTTCTGAGCAAAGTTACTGTTGTGGCAATTTACCATGCTTTAGTTTGCCCCACAGGATGACCTAGATCCCTTTTTGAATTAAACAAGAACATATGCTTCACATCAGGCCCTGCTGGATGCTCAGTTCACTGGACCAGTCCATAGTTAGTCTCGTGTAAACCCCTATGAAATGTGTGTTGGGTGAATATCCATAATATCTTCAACACCCACTGTTTTGCTCTGCAGATCTACTTCTGTTGTGCCACCCTATTTGATGGCCTATTCTTGGTTATAGTTCTGTACTTGTTTTGCAGTCCTTCTTCAACCCCCTACTCTCTCCCTCTACCCACACTCCACCCAAAATATGGAATGATCCCAGTTTGTTAAGAAGTAATGATTTTTATGTCCTCTTGTCTCTATTGCTCAACTTCTATTACCTCTGTAAAACTCTAACTTCATAATATACTGATGCCACTGTGAAGAAATACATTTATAAAACCACATTAGTCTTTTGGTTTTATTGATCTGTGTTTTTATTCTGCATGAGCTGCTAGGCTCTATTTTAGAGCAGAGAAGGGTGGTTGTGGTGAGGTTCTAGTGTATTATTCCTGCAATTATTTGATGCTGATCTTAACTTTTTTTTTTTTTTTTTTTTTTTTTTTTTTTTTTTTTAATTAAGTGCAGTGCTCAGTGTTCATGTCAGCTTGTTAATGTTTCTCGGCTGATCATACAACCATGCAATATCTTGAGTTGGAAGGGATCCATGAGGATCATTGAGTACAGCTCCTGGTTCCACACAGGACCACCCAAAAAGCAGACTGTGTGTCTAAGAGCATTGTCCAAATGCTTCTTGAACTCTGACAGGCTTAGTGCTGTGACCACTTTCCTGGGGAGCCTGTTCCAGTGCCCAACCACCCTCTGGGTGAAGAACTCTTTCCTAATACCCAGTCTTACCCTCCCCTGTCCCAGCTCTATACAGTTCCCTCGGGTTTACATCTCTGCTGTCATCAGAGAGCAGAGATCATAGAATCATTGAGGCTGGAGAAGACTGCCGAGGTCATCTGGCCCAACCATCCTAGTACCATCAGTGACCCACCACTTAGCCATGTTGAACCCCATCCCAATGGCCTCTGCCCATCAACCCATCCTGTTCAGGTCCCTCTGCAAGGCCTTCCTAACCTTCCAGCAGATTGACACTTTCCCCCCAACTTGGTGTTGTCTGCAACTTACTGAGGCTATGCTCCATTCCCTCATCCAAGTCGTCAATAAAGATATTAAAGAGGTTAGTCACAGACATCAGCCTCTGGAGAACATCACTGGTGACCTGTCGCCAGCTGGATTTCACTCTGTTCACCACTACTGTCTGGGCCTGGCCATCCAGACAGCTTTAACCCAGCAAAGAGTGTACCTGTCCAAGCTGTGGGCTGTCAGCTTCTCCAGGAGAATACTGTGGGAGACCCATGTCAAAGGCTTTGCTGAAGTCTAGGTAGACTACATCAACAGCTTTTCTCTAATCTACCAGGCAGATCACCCAGTCGTAGAAGGAGATGAGGTTGGTCAGGCAGGACTTACCTTTCATGAAGCCATGTTGGCTGCGCTTGATCCCTGGTTGTCTTGCATATGCTGTGTGAATGCACTCAAGATGATCTTTTCCATAAACTTCCCTAGGTCAAGGTAAACCAAAGTCAGGCTGACAGGACTGTAGTTCTCCAGATTCTCCTTACCACTGTTCTTATAGATGGGCATAAGATTAGCAAATCTCCAGTCATCTGGGACCTCTCCAAATGACCATGAGTGCTGATAGATGACAGAAAGCAACCCAGCAATCACATCCAACAGTTCCTTCAGCACCCTTGGGTGAATCCCATCTGGCCCCATAGACTTGTGACAGCCCAGGTGAGGCTGCAGGTCTCTAACTCTTTCCACCTGAACTATGGGGGGTTTCCTCTGCTCCTCATCCCAGATTTCCAGGTCAGGAGGCTGAGTACCTTGAGGATAAGTGGTCTGACTAGTAAAGATGGATGTAAAGACATTAAGAACCTCAGCCTTTCCCATATCCTCAGTAGTCATGTTCCCACTGCATCCAGTAAAGTATGGAGATCAGCGTCTGCCCCTCTGCTCTGCTCATGAGGGAACTGCCAGCCACTATGAGGCCTGCCCTCAGTCTCCTCTTCTCTTCGCTGAACAAATCAAGTGACCTCAGCCAATCCTCATACGTCTTGCCCTCTAGACCCTTCACCATCTTTGTAGCCTTCCTTTGGATACTCTCTAATAGTTTTATGTCCTTCTTATATTGTGGTGCCTCAAACTGCACACAGTACTCAAGGTGAGGCTGCACCAGCACAGAGCAGAGCTGGACAATCCCTTCCCTCGACAGCTAGCCATGTCGTGCCTGATGCACCCCAGGGTACTGTTGGCCCTTTTGGCTGCCAGGGTACACTCCACTTAATGTTAACCAGGTCCCTTTCCACAGGACTGCTTTCCAGCCTCTTGTCCCCCAGTTTGTATGTAAAGCCAGGGTTGGAATCCCAGGTGTGGAATCCAGCACTTGCTGTTTTTGAACTTCATGCAGCAGTTGATGATTGCCTAACCCTCTAATTTGACAAGATCTCTCTGCAAGGCTTCTCTACCCTTAAGGGAGTTGATAGCTTCCCCCAATTTAGTGTGGTCTGCAAACTTAATATACCTTCAAGTCCTGCATCCCAGTCATTTATGAAAACTCTGAAGAGAACTGGCCCCAAAATGGAGCCCTGTTGCAAGTAATAGTGTATTTACAAGCTTATATTAAACAAAACTGTTAAAAGAGTTAAATTGACCGGCATTGGAATGGTTCCCATGTAATCAAGTGTTGACAGGAGGTTGTTTACAGAAACAGAGCTTGCAGTGGAAGTCTGCCTTGAAAAATCTCTACTGTTGTTGGGTATGTTAAGGGCAGATATCCTTGCTTTCAAGGTAGTTCAGGAATGTAGATGATGACTGTAGATTATTGATTTATTTACTTGCTGACATTCTTTACATTCCTTGCATCTTTTGTCCTGTAATTAACCTTTTCTTTCATGCAGTGCTCCTTGTTACCATTTCTCACTGTTCCCCTCCTTCCTTCCCTTTCACTCTCCATTTTCATTTTCTCTGTATGTGTGTACTATTAAAAAGAAACGGTGAAAAACAAAAAGAGAAGATATGTTCTTTTAGGCAATCAGATGCTTTCTTTGGGGGGTTCTCTTTGATGTATTGCCATAATCTTCATCAGGAGAGAGGTTTTCCTGATGAAAACATCATTTCCATGTGAAAATATTTCCATAACAAAATAGAAACTAACGGAGAATAACAGAAAGGGTTAGCGAGCTTAAAATGTGATTTCAGTTTTGAGTGCCCTTTTATCTCGCTGGACTGCTGTTTTGACAGCACTTCAGCAGGATTCAAAAAATGAATTTTGGCACTCTTGGCAGTGACTAGGTCATATACATCAGAATGAACATGGAGAAAAATCATTCTTTGGTGTCTGCTGTTGCATGCATGTCTTCCAATTTAAAATGTAGAAAGACATTCTTTTTTTTTTTTTTTTTTTTTTTTTTATTTCAAATACCTGTATCTCTTCTAAATATTCTGCAGCTCAATTCTTTCATGATTTTTATCCCCCTTTCCTGGTTGCTGCCTTAAGAGTTTCTATAAAATAAAGCACATTTGCATATTCACAATATACCTTAGTTTGTGGGTACTCTCCTTTTCTGCAGTGTTTTTCATATTTCTGTGTGTTGTACACTATAGCTTTTTTGAGGATGAACTGTGTCTGGAGAATCCCAAATTTATGAGCATCTTTATAAGAATTTTATGTCCTCTTCTGTGAGTTGCTAGTTGCACAGCTGTAAGACAGTTTTAGTCTACAAGTGGCTGAGTGTGTGATTTGATGTTCTGCTAAGAAATGGAAAGTGTTCCTTGTGTTTCTCAACTGCTATGCCACAAGACAATAGAGACAAGTCTTCATTGTAAGCATGACTATTTTTATCTTCCATACTCAAGACCAACAACAATCTTGTTTGCATTTGGTTGTTGAAGCATGGAAAGCTGGCTACCTTTGAGTTTAGGAACATAATGTATGTATTTTGCACCAGAGGGTTGCTGTTGATTACCACATATTCCTATGAATGTCTGACTTTATAAATCAAAATCATTGAAAGAGATGCTAGATTTAATTGATTACTGTTTATAATGTTCATACTTATTTCTCAGATTCTCATAGTTTTGATATAATTCCCAGTCAGATATAGATTTTGTGGGGAATTAGAAAATTGTATAGTAATATGCTGTTCCTCATTAGTGTTCTTACTATTGTATTAATCAATTTACTTTCACACTCACTGTTTGTGTTACCACATTTTGTCTTTCTAGCTGTTCATAATTTTTCACACTGGACCTAATGCCACTATTGTTGTATAGTTTAACTTCTTTTTCTCCTTTTGGCCATCTTCTTTCAACTAGCTGTTCACATCTCTAAGACCTCTGCTATGATTTGATTCCACTTCTTGTCTTATATCCTTGTTGATCTGGTCTTCTCTAAGTAAGTGTGTTGTTTTTCTGTTTGTTTGTTTTCCCCAATTTACTTCTGCAAACTTCCCTTCTCACTTACTTTTACCTAACCTATGAATCTGCCATCCTGTCCACCTACTTCAGGTGTACCTGTAGGCTCAGCACAGCCATGTCTCCTTCCTACTGTGCTTGGGCTCTTCAGGTTAATTCTGGTCACAGTCACCATCTCTATTTTTTTTTGTATTTTATTAAAAAAATAAAATAAAATAAAAAATACCATATCTTACATTTGTAGATGCCTAAGAAGCACCTCTTAATTATATGGTGGTTGGCTTTCTGATGGCTTTTTACAGAGATTAGCAAACTGAAAGAAAAGGCGAGTTCCTTGGTTTGGTACAGTGCATAGAGCGTTTAAAGACAGGATGATATAACCTTACTTGGATGTTGCAACATTCTTCTGCTGGGCGTCTTCAGTTCACCTCAATGGAGTAATAGGAAACAGACTTCTTGAGCAGTTTGAGACATGTCTTTAAATACATACAGACTTTATTTGATTGAAAACTTCACTGACATCAACAATGATCATGTAACATACATTTATGTTCTGACTACAGCATATATGTAAATATATTCATTTATATATGTTCAAATATAAAAATGAAATTGGTATAAATTCAATTTAATCTTACAGCTTTACTGGACAGTTTCCCGTACTGTCTTACATTGCTCACTGAGAGTATTAAGCACTGTGGTATTGATGAAAAGTCAATTGCCATTTATTGCGTGTTTAATAATTTCCAGAAGTATTAATCTCATACAGGAGGCAAATTTAAGGGTCTTCCATAGTTGAAGTTGAGTTTTATATCATGAATCACTTGAATTAAGGTGTGAGTGTGCAAAGCACACTTGCATTTTGACCCTTCTACGTTAGAGATGTGAATTAGACTTTAAGTTAGGCATTCAGATGTACTTCAAAACTTTTTTTTGGCGGCTGATGTGATTTGCCATGGCTGATTACTAAAAAATATTCACAAAAATATTCTGTGATTAGACCTGTGTGCTGGGGGTTATGGTTTTCTTCTTTTCTCCTCTTAGTAAATTTCATCTAATTCATTGTTGTGAAGTGTGCGTATTAACTCCATGATTACCAGGAACTCCTTCAGTGTTTCATGAAGTGCAGTATGACTGATAATTCATCTGAAGCAAGGCTGCATTGCCCCTATCGTCCCATAGATTTCTAGTTCCCAAGTGTGGGAAAGTCTGTCTCTTCTTTTTCCCAGCAGCTGTGTTTCACCTTAGGGATACTAGCTTTCTTGTGCATGCTTTCTGCTCCCTTTGCAGGCTGCAAGCGTGGTTGTTTTGATTTTGCCCAGGGTCTTTGCAGCACTCTATGGGTGCCCAAACAGCTTTCTGCACCTTGTGTGCTTTACTGATGCAGGCTTTGAGCTCCCGAATAGCTTCATGGAGACCCCATTCTGGTTCCTTAGGCCACGTATTTCATTTCTGTGAAGAATCTGAACAGAGTTCACTCAAATTGTCTTTAACAATCCCATTTTAAGAAAAATTTGACATTCCATAAAATGACATGAGCTTTCTCAGTTCAGTCTGCTCTTGGTAGCTATCCAAGCTGTATCTGTACGATTTGGCATAAGAGGGTGTGCTTTCTTTCCTGCTTTCCTAGACTTGGTAATTCAAGTGATCTCTTGGGTCATTTGGTTAACTCAGTGAGATACTTTGAGTCTGTGGAGCTTCTTCCTTATCTTGACACTCAAAGTAGCAAATGAATGCATGCAACATATGGTAATATTTAGTCTTTGCTGTTTGTGTGGATTTATACCTATCTATCTATCTATATGTATGTATATATATAAATTTAAATCTTGCCTAAATGGAGCAACATTGATGTGGCTTACAGGGTAATTCATATGTAATGAATTGCAGAGGCAACTGTTTACTCGAAGTAGTAGTTTTGCCAGAGGGTCCTCAGTAAATGCAATATACTAAAAATGGTTGTAAATGAAAGAAAAGGAGCCTGATCAATAAAGGATATTAATCATGATTAATCTAGTTGTTTTAGTAACTGAAATATTTCTGTTACAGAAGTCTTGGGTAGTTTGCCTGAGGCTTGCTAACAGTTGAAGAATGCCACCAGTATGGGAAAGCAATTCTTCCTGGTTTACAATGCCTAACTATCAGTGAGGCTGTTCTAATAAGGCTGTGTGTTCAGGCTTTACTCTTCTCATCAAGATACATAGTTTTCTCTGTGTGTTTCACCTCCCCTTCCCCCCCCACCCCCCCGCCATTACTGGCTTGAAGCACAAAAGAAAGATGCTTCTTGGTGAGTGGTTTTATTGTTCTCGAAGTCCCAGAAATACAAAATTTTAGTAGGTGAATTTTCACTGTATAGCTTAAGAGTTGTCATTGTTCCCCACCTCCTTAAATGGGTTTAAACTATATAGAGAAAACAGTTCTCTTTTGTGGAGGAACTGATACTTCGTTGTACCATTGTGATCTAAATATACAAGTAAAAGCTAAATATCAGAAATTATGGTTTTCAGAGTTAGTGATTATGACATCTCACCCTATCTTCAGTAGCAGCAAAACAGAAATTTTAAGAAAAATAAATTAGAATTTCACATTGCAGCATATGACATTTAAGACCATGTTTATCTTTTTGTGAGGATGTGCTTCCTAAGTGTGGCTCTTTAGTAGCCCTCAGCCTTGTGGGTCAGTTCTTTTTACATTTATCATTCCTATAGCTAAGTACCTTCTCATTTTATACATCATGCTTCCTTAAAAGAAATTCCTGCTGTGATTTTTTTTTTTTTTATTTTTTCTTGAGGGTGTCATGAAATAACATTTTTGAGTTGGTGGTAAGTTTTAATCCTTTAGTATTTAGCTTTCTTGTTTCAGTGGTGTGAATGAAACTAAACAGGATGAGTTTTTTGGGCCTCCTGTCAGCTGTATGTTCAATAATGTGGTTGAGCAGAAGCTGATGACATTTTACTTACTGTTTATAAACTTTTGACAACCCACCCATACTCATTAGTACCTAGACCACAGAAGTCTACTTCTAACAATATGTGGCTAGTATCTTAATTGTACTGTGGACACCTTGAAGTATTCTTTTTTGCCTGTTCTCAAGCACTTCTGTGTTGAGAGCTTTGTGTAATCATCTTCTTTTTGTAGGTATGTAATTGAACTCACTTCAGAATTTGTGCTATAACCACTGCTGAGGGGCTTGGGGGTTTGAGATTGGAATGCATATAAAGTAGGGCATCCCCTTTCATAGGAAGGCTGAATATGCTGTTTTCAAAATGCTCTTTTGAATTGGATCTGAAAAACGTAGGTGGTCTTCACACTGTTATTCAAATCCTTGGAACAAAATAACTAGATGTGTTTTTTCATGGAGTCCTTAGCAGTCATTCTTTTTTGTTAGGTAACTATGCTGTGGTGTTTTTTTTTTTTTTTGTTTGTTTGTTTTTTTACACATTATTCAATTTCTATGTAGTTGTCTAACAAATTTGCTGTCACTGACTGAATTTTTTAGTTACAGTTGTGGCTGTTTATAATAACTTTTGTCTCCAGAAAGCCCTTTTCTTAAAACCTGACTATTCAGGTAATGAAGCATTGGAGTCTTGTCTCTGTAGTGCACTGATTGTATGATGCAATACAATTCAAGATACACTTAAAACCTTACAAATCAAGAAGGCTGGAGAGAGAATTTTTACGTGGCAAATCATAATTTAGAAGAAACAGTAGTAAAAGTTTGAGAGAAGTTTTTCCATTCCTGACCTTTCTGTTCTTCTGAAGTGTGCTGCACACTTTCATAATAGTAAGTGGTTTGCACACTTTCATAATAGTAAGTGGTTGCCATCAGTACATCTAAGGCTCCTTTATCTCTGATGTTGAACAGCTTTGATTTCTCTCTTGATTACAAACAGCCCTGTTAGAGCATGTGATGTGGTCTCTGCAAAATTGCAAGGGAAACCTTTGGATTCTTAACAAAAAAATTAGAAATTCTGATATTTTTAAGTATGTGTATATGTATGTTTGTATATTTACTTTCAGTATGCTCTTTGTTTCCCTTATTTGTGTGCGAGTAGAGACTGTTGGCAGGAGACGTAATTTAGACAAAAACCTATCTTCTCAGCATAGTCAGATATTTGGGATGCACAGGGATCAGAACTGTTTTGAAGTTCAGTCTCAAGAGCCCTTGTTTCTGTCTTTTTGCTTCAATTTTATTTATGGTGCTACTGTAAACAGGTTATTTCTATAAATTAGGGGTAATTGTTTATAACCTAGCAGCATCTGTGAGAAATAAACATTTTAAATATCAGGGAGCCATTTCGTTGTACAAGGGATTAATGTCCTACTTATCATATGTATGATCTAGCTGGAAAATATGATGCATGTCTTGAGCAAAAAGTTCAGTGAAGAAAAAAAATCCCTCCCCCTCCCTTTTTCTTTTAAGAAAATGAAAAAAAAAAAAAAAAGGTTTTATTTTTGGTCCTTTTGTATTTTTAAGGGCAATCATCGTGGCAAGGCAGCATGGTGATCAACTAGGCTTTCAGGTTTGGGTCCCTGCTGCCTCAGACAACTGTCTCACATATTTTTTGTATTTTTACTGCATTTATGTTAATGGCATTTTCAAGGAAATATTTCTAAATTTCTACAGTATTTCTATGGAAGGCGTTTTATAACTGTCAGTTTGAAACCTGGAAGATTCATGTTACATCAGCATATAGTGTTTTTCTTCTCAACTTCTCCAACCTTGAGCCTTATGGCTATGTCTGTGGGACCAAATGCTGCTGTCTTTAGGCACAAAGAAGAATGAGTGAAATACTACCAAATGGTATGTTTAAAACAACCACCACTAACAACAAAAAGTAACAAACTGCACCTACAAAAACTCCAAAGCTTGTTATTTTCTATTCAAAATAAGTGTCAGGAAGCAAATCAGCTTAAAGGCTCTCTTTGTAAAATTGTAAATATTTGTTAATTAAGGGGACTGCAAAATATGCAGTATTTTAAATGTTACACTGTATACAGATGAAGATGTTCTCAGGCGCTCATCAGCTTCAAGCCTCACTTAACGGGGAGAACAATCTCAGGCACTTCCACTTGGTCTGGACTTTGACTGGTTTGGTCCTGGTTTAGTGAAGAGGTGCAGCAGCATCCTGTACTGCCTGGAAAGCCTTTGCTCACCACAAGCGGCAACAGTATTTTGCAACTATGAAAATGTTATCTGTTACAGTAGGTCTTTAGGAACTCCCACTCCTTCCAGTCCAATTTATACCCAGCAAAACTGATTCTTCCTTACCATGCACACTCTGAGCCTCCCTATGACAACAAAATCCAAGTGTGTCATTGACCTCTAGCAAACCTGTGTAATACCTGCTAACAAATGCAATTTGTCCCTCACTGCTTTGTTGTTTCAGATGATTTTGTGATATTGATATTGACTGTAAAGCTTTCCATCACATGATCCTGGCTGAAATTCACAGTGCACAGCTTTAACAAAATCAGGCAGAATAGGCACATTTTTTTCTTAATCCTTCAGCTTCATATAAGCCTATTCAGGACCATGTAAGGGACAATGACATAACAGCTATCAACATTTCTGAGGGGTGGTAGAGATCTTGAAGTTTGTGAGATTGTTAAGGATGCTAAGCAAAATACATCCAAGATTTCACATCTATTTAATAATAATTTTCCTGTTTAAAGCTCTGTATTCTTTTAAGAGAATAAAGCCCTGACAGGTGGTCAAAGCTTGACATTTACAAGCTAATAATAGTGGAAAGTGATTTAGAGACAAATGATTTAAACTTACTGCATCACACTCCCTCTAATTTATTTATTTTGGCCCAGGGATGCTGCAGATTTAGAAGCTTATATCTATGACATGGGATATGGGGTCAATGGAGGCTATGGTTGTACAGAGTTTAGTTTGTGCGCACAAAACCTACAGTGAGCTCAGTAAACAGGGTGGTAGGGTGGGGAGGGGAGAGGGCACCAAAAACCTACTGTCCTCTATTTCTCTGTTAAAAGTGCACTCGTTTATATTGATAGGTATGACTTTATATGGATAGGTATGACTTTGTGCCTTATCTGTTGATGATGTTTCACCTAATGGCACACAAGGTTAACCTTTCACTCCTCCAGGAAGATCTCAATTCTGACCTGTCTTGTTCCAGCAAGTGTTGTCATTCCATGCCCAGGCATTGCCCACAAAAGCTATGAACCAGTGAGGTTGATTCTTCTGACTTCCCCTAGATCAATTGGATGTAAGTGGTGACAGGTACAGTTCCATCAGCACGCTTAAGAAAAATCCAGAAGGGTCTCTGGACCCTAGCTGCTGGATTAAACATTCCATCAATGTTTTTTCTTTTTTTCTTTTCAAGGTTTGATGTTGTAACTGTGTCATTTGCTTGTGGTGTGTCCTGTGACCTGTATTCCACTCTCCCCCCCTCCACCCTTCTCCCCCGCAAAGTAACAGTCAAACATCAGGTCTAGCACATCAACAGACTGGAGACTGATTTGTTTATGTCTCACTTTACCCAGTCTTCCTTTGGTGTCCTAGAGTGGTGCAACTGAACTTGGCCATCAAAGGTGATTTGAAAGTTTGTTGTAGGAATTTTGTCTTCACTTTGTGTGCTTGATAACAAAATTAAAATATTTCTGCTTTTTGCACATGGTTTCTGATGCCTTAGTTAGTAAGTGTTTTAATTTTTATGTATATATGTCCAAGAAATTCACAGGCTTAGGATATTTGAGTTTCTTCATGAGAAATGGAGATAGTAAGGAAATACTTGTCTCCTGGCAAAGGCATTCATTGCCCTAGAATGTAATGGATGATGGCCTAATAGCCACGAAATTTGACATGTACCTCAGGGGACTGTTTCTGCATGTCATAGACACTGGGAAATATGCAGAAATGTATCTAAAGATCAGCAGCCTAAGGTTAACAATAATCAGAATAAATATTAATTTTTACTGTGAGAAAATGCTAGGTGAAAGAAGAGGAGGTGTTAATTGATTTTATACTTAATGTGATTGGAAGGGACCAGGTCATTTCAGTACCACTTAGAATCTAGCAACAAAAGAACTTGTCCAGCTCTATATGTGTAAGGGCATAGATGAAAAAGTTGTTAAGGGTTTGTAATACTTTCCACTATAGATATATTATACTCTCAGTGCTTAGAAACAGCTCAGGTGAACTGGTATTATCTGGAGTCACATAGCTGTGCCCTAGGTTTGTGCCTGTTGCCTCTTGGTAAATTTGCAATAGAAAAGATTGTTGGGGGTTCTTGTTTTTGATTATGAGCAGCCAGAGAGATGTGGTGTGTGAGCTCTGTTAGCTGCAGCTGGAAACACTCATTTGTATTAAGTAGAAACAGGGAAATATCAGTCCCTGATACGTTACCATTAATTGACAAAATACCTCTGTTAAGGAAAGAAAATTCATTTAATATGAAATAATACATATAGTAAGCAGTGTGCACAAAGAGAGTTTTGTCTTTGAATTTAGTTGTATTTGATATTCTTGTTTAAACTTTTAAAAGGTGCAGACAGACACGCAGTTGTTCCTGAATGTTTTTTCTGTTGCCAAAACCTCATAGTTTCTCTATCATTTCCATCATTCCTGCTCTCACACAGCTGCTGATTGTTCCCAAATGCAATTGTGTTTGAGCTAGCAAGCCTTAATGTGAACAAGCATTTCACTTTCTTGGGTTAGGATAGGAATCTCACCTCTCCTGGTACAGAGACCTGCTTGCTGTGGCATGTGAATGGTGTTTTCTCTGCATAATTGTGAGTCATGGTGCAATTCCCAGCATCCTGGTTCACTTGGGAAGCCGGCTATTCTTGGCAGCCTTTCAGTAAGGCTGAAAATAGAGCAGTGTGTGCACGATGCAAGCTGTGTGGGAGGGTCAGCTACTCCACTGGAAGGGGCACAGCATCAGGTCCAGTCTCTTGAAGGGCACGCAGAGTCAGCTGAGTGCCAAGCAGTTGTTGTTGATGGGCATTGGCTGGGGAAAGGCAACCCTCTTTGTAGAGGGCTTTGGAGCCAGCAGAGTAAGAAAAATTGTAGCTCTTTTGTTAAAGGATGGCTACTTGGTGGAAGAAAGTAAAAGCTTCCACCACTAATATCCTTTAGCCCTGTTACTTAGCAAATTTATTCTTCTCAATCTTGACCTCACAATGGCAGCAGATGAAGGAGAGGCTTTACAGAAATGGAGTCAATAGAATTTCACTCTTCTTGCTACACTAATATAAACAAAATTATTTCCTTATTCCTGAAAAAAAAAAAAAAAAAAAAACTTTTAGTCACCAAACAGTGCAGGGTAAACTGTGTTGCAAAAATATTACTATAGTCTCAGTACCTACTGCAGTCTATTAAAGAATTAGAGTACACTTTTGAAATGAAGCATGGTAAGGTACATGAAGGAAGTGCACATTCACGCATTAGTTTTGTTTTTGTTTTTCTTCGTTTGTATATTTCTCGCTAACCCTCCAGATTCATTGATGCATTGTATGCCTTGTCCACTACTGAGATCTAATGGTTTACAAACTGTTGACACTTGTCATAGCACTTGAATTATGTGTAAAATGTAGCCTGTTACTTTAAACATATTATGTACATAATTCATTAAATGTCATTGTTTTAAGATGATTATGCAATTGTGGTCAAGAATTATGGTACATTTTCCAGGAAGCTCTGCTACTCTGTTCTTGATGTAGGGCCAAAGAACCAAGACTTTCCATAAACTTCTGCTTGATTTATTAGCCACTTAGACATGCTCAGGCGGAGTAGTTCTGCAAAACAGTTATTAATGAAAGCAACAGAGATTTGTTTTCCTCAGAAACTAAACTCTGAATAGAAGTATAAGATCCTCAAGATATCTAACCTTCTCTGCCTCCTACCAGTCCCCTAAGAGTATGTAAAATGCTGACAGTGGGAAAGCAACAAATCTGTATCATGTTCTGCAATGGGAGGGAAGGAAACAGGGCAGGGTAGTTGAGAGAGGTACTGGAATTTACTTGTGTGCTTCCTTTATTTATTTATTTTTTTACTATTGCTGTGGTAGCTGCTGAATTATTGATGCAATAATAAAGTCCATTTGATATGAATAGAGTCCTAAACACTATAGAAATTACTTGCAGGAGCAAAATCATTAGGGTGAGAGTTGGCTGACAGGCCTCTGATTAACTGATATCCAGTCAAGCAATAAAATGTAAAACAGATGTTTTTGTATGAGAATTTTGATGTTTTCTTTTCTCTTTGATCTCATGTCAGAGTTTTTCTTACTTGAGAGTGGTGGCAGAGAGAAGAAGGTCATAAATGTCTCAAAACAAACAAACAAAAAAAGCCAACAAAAAATGTTCTTGCCCCTGACTTTCACATTAGTGTCATTACAGGAGGGAGGGAGGGAAAGGCCCCAAAGTGTATGTGAAATATAAGAAATAATAAGGAGAATATGATTTACATTTTGGATTTTTAATTTATTTTGGTCTTACAGATCTTCTGTTCTCATTTTACACTTCAGTGTGCCTATTTTGAAGATAAACAGGCAGATGAGACTGAGTTTATGTAGTCTGAGGTAGTTGCAGTGACGTATAAATATTTCATGGTTTATTTAACCTTTGAGCTGAAATTCCTTTCTGGTAGAATTAATCTGCAAGTAGCTGAGGTGTGCTACCTCTTAAGTTATGATTGATCATGCGGTATAATGAAACTCTACTGGCATCAGGTTTAGGACTGATGTACATATAAATATAGCACAGATAAAGTTGCCAGATGCTGCGACTGATGGGTGGGTTCAAGGGTCTCCAGGCAAGTCGAGTCAGCCTTGTCTCTCTGGGTACCAAACTACACATACTGTGTGGCTGGCATTAATAGGTTGTAAAGGAAACTTAATTTAGATCAGTTAGGAGTCACTTTAAGCAAAACTCTTGAAAGTTAGTGGTTAATCTTGGTATTTTAAGTGGGGTAATCCTCATAGGCAGTAGCCACATAAGACGTTCCTATTAATTAATGGGGCAGTCATCTGTTTGTTTTGGAAACTTTTGCTATCCTTTCAGCATTCTTTTGTTCCTGAAGATCAAGTGTTTTCTCTGGGTACTGGTACTGCCAGAATATCTAACACCAGAGCTGAAAGCACAGTACTTTCACTCTGACCTCTTCTGTTTTCTTTCAAGAACAATCATTGACTCCCTATCTTCTGCTGTCATTGAGTGCCCCAAGAAGGAAGAATTAAAAAAACAAGGACCAAAGATCCAAGTAAGGATCAGCAAGACTAGTTCATCCTGTTCAATAAGTTACTTTAATTTGACATTCACTATCAAGTGTGTTTTAATACTTTTTACTGTCCATGTTAAATGAGAAAAACAGGAATACAGGAATTGGGGGGGGGAAAAAAAGGCAATATACAATTGGAAAAATGAAGGAAACTCCAAAAATGGCAGTGAAAAGTGAATGGTGTTTACTGTTCAATGATAGGAATGAATGTAAGCCATATAAAAGTTGATTTATTCTAAATTCAGTTGCAACTTTTATCATAAGAAATACGCTAAACTTGTTTTAAACCCTTACATATTCATTGTATGTGTTAATGTTTTTCATGATTATATATTACTTTGGTCCAACTATTTCGTGGCATCTTCTATCACTAAGATATTTTTGGCCTTGATTATGTTGTTTCTCATGCATCAATCATTGTTTAATTCTCTATTATTAAATCATACTTCAGTGACTTCATTAAAAAAGGCTGTCATCACACAGGCATAATGAGGGGTGGGAAATGCAGAATTGATATTTCAGGTGCCTTATGAATAACCTGGTCAAAACCATGTATTTACCCTGAGAAAACTTCTGACTTGCAGTTTTTTCAGCTTTTTCCTGCCTTCCAAATACATGGAAGAAACTAATGTGGCTGCAGTTTATGAAGGCATACAGTGAAGAATTTGTAGGAGTATAATATTTTTTATGGTGAGAACTAATGTTTTCCTCATGTTAATATTGCACTGTGCCAGAAAGGTCTGTGCTTCAGAGAATGGTGCTACTTATTAAATATTAAACGGTGCTACTTATACTGATAATTTGTATGATCAGGAAAATCAACAAATTTTTGGTAAAAGCAATGCTGAAGTTTGACCAATTATAAGTGCTAAAGTGTCTGCTCCTGCAAAGTCCCTAGCTTGCATTCTAAATAGTCTTTTTTCTTTGGCTTTTGTTGCTTTCTTCTGATGTGATAATACATGTGTACCAAGTGTTTGTGGCATTGAGTCGATGTTTTGGGTTAGTTATATTGCTATGTAAAAGTCACATTTTGCTATATTGCTATATTCACATATTTGCTAGCACATACTGCTAGTCATATAACAATACTAGCGCACATTGCTAATCACATTGCCATATGACGGTCACATTTTGTTCTTAAATAAATAACAGTAAAACAGACAAATAGACATGTTTGTATTTAATCTAATGCCAAATATTCTATGGAATCTGAAATGTTCATTTGAAACTGCAGCATCAAGGATTTTTTTCCAGCTACTTACAAAATATTTGTTGTGGGGGATGGAGGCCTAATCTAATACTGAAATATCTAATAGAAATGAGCAGTGCCTCCATGCATAAACCTTTACTGTTAGTATTGGTACTGTGAGCTGGGGAAAGAGGAAAGGTGAAAGGGAGGGAAAGCATGGCCTGAAAAGGTACAATTGGTTTGGTGGTGTGTCACTCAGTACTTGGGGAAAAATGCCAGAGACTGACAAACTACACAGGTCAAAGACAGGCAAAAAAAGCCCAAATTTGATTCCCATAGATTTTGTTTTCAGAACAGAACAGTTTAGTCAAAGGGTTATCTTGTAAGTTATCTTTTAAATGAGAAATGTTTGTGGGGCACCATGACTTGGTCTTAAAATATTGTGCAGTTATGAATACCAGGGATACTGTGGGGAAACATTTAGAGCTTCTGGGCTTGCAGCAGCCTGAATTTCAAAGAGAAATGTTACTTGAGCTAAGAGGGTGGCAGAGTAGCAAGGTGATCATCCTCCACCATGTCAGGCATGCCAGGTCACCTGTAGCTACAAGTACGTCAAGTAGGAACTTGATATAAACCAATTTTATTTGGCAGATAAGAAGAAAACCTAAACTAGCTGAGGCCCAGAGGTCTGTGTTAGCGTATTATCTCTGCTACAGTGCCTAGAGCAGACTATATAAATAAGACAAGTTTATAATGATAATTCAGAGAATTTTCTTTGCCATTTCTGATGTATTACTTGGAGATTTCCTGGATTGGAGACGTTTTAAGTAGCCCTGGATTATTCTTTCTTCCATGAATTTGTAAAGTGCTGTCTTGATGATGCCTTTCCCCTGTGATTCCTGTGCTGAAGAGTGCCCAGCTTGAATGCGTTGGGAATTCTTAGTAGCATTTTTTACATGACGGTGATTAATCCTATGGAAATATTTATCAGAGCATGATATTATTGGATTACTAAAAGATTTTCCACCCCATATAAATGTGGTTTACTAATCTTCAAATGTTAAAGTGACTCACGGGTGACTGGCTCAGCAAAACATTCTGGCTACTTTTTCAGTTCCTTGTTAATTTTCAATGTTTTTCTCTAGCAGAAGCAGTGAGTCAGGAATGGTTGGCCGTTTCATGTTGGATTTGTACCTATCAAAGAATTAACAATAATTTGTAGAATGTTGTTTTCTATTTAAGAAAAAAAAAGGGAAGGAGGGTAGAGGGGGAGGGAAAACATCTAATTAAGTGTACTTCTGGCTGCTCTGGAATTTAGTTCACACGAGTAAATAAGCTGTTTTTTAGAGACATATAAGAACAAGTCATGGAATCACAGAATGGTTGATGTTGGAAGGGACCTCTTGAGATCATCCAGTCCAATCCCCTCACCAAGCAGGGTCACCTTGGAGCGTGTTGCACAGGGCAGAGATCTGATAGACGTTTGGTTGGAGAGGGGAGGGGAGCTGAGTGTAAAACACTTCTTCCATAAGGTGATGATTAGCATTTCTTAAATATGAATGATAGATAGTACAGTACTTCTCTGCCAGTAGGATCAGTAACTCAAATAATGATTAGTTTTTAATTGGATATTTTTTCCATGCTTTTAACAAAACATATTTTAGTGCCTAAGATTGAGAGGGAGAGGAACATGTGAGGATTTTTTTTTTTTTTAATATAAAGTATTCTAAATGCCACATTTGTTTAATGTTGCTCATACAGCAATTAGAAACAGAGATGACAGTCCAAGTTAGGCAAAACATTTGCTGGGTCTGGATAACGAATAGAATAGTAGCAGAGCTTGTTTTACTTTTTTTGTCACCATCTAAAATGAAATAGTAGAGTATCAATCAGATGTAACACCTTTGGAAACAGAATAATGATTAAACTGTTTGTGGAGCTACTGCCACCACCTTTTCCACTGCTTGGAGGAACTGACCTGCTGCCATTTCATCTCAGAAAAGCTGTCTGTCATTAGTGGGTATAGGTATGCCAGTTCACTTCTTCATCTTAAAGAAACTGAGCATCTGACAGCAGCTAGAGTGTTTTAGGATGAAACTGCTGCCTTAAACCTAAACTGTAACAGATGAAAATTGAATTTTCCTGTCTTATCTGACAATTAATGAGGAAGATGGCAGTAGTGTCAAATGGTGTCCGAATGAACTTTTGAGACATGAAGAAGCATGAATGGAAAAATGACTTTAATTTGAAGCAATGATACCACTGATAACAAATTTTTGGAGGGAAAAAAAAAAAAAAAAAAAAAAAAACTGGATGGGACAAAGAAAGGCTCTAAGAGAGTATGCTAAACACTGAATAGATTCAAGGAACTGATTTTCATAGAAGTTTTCACTTATTTTTCCACATCAAATTTTTAGAGTAATTAACTACTTAGATTACAGACTTTTTTTCTTTTTTCTTAGAGTTTAAGCATATGTTTTTTGTTGCATCCCAGAAGAATAATGAGTAAATTAAGGTTAAGGTTGCCTGAAAATCTTTCAGAATACTTTTTGCTGTAAAATATCATTTTATCAAAGTAGGAACTAAATATAAATAAAAAATATACATTCTTTCATGTCTTACTTCAAAGAAAAATGTAATTAAATAATTCAATTTGTATTTTTACCTCTGGGTTTGCCTTTTAAGAAACCTTTTGATTGAGAACAAGATATGATGTATAGATAAACTTCCATGTCCTGTTAAAGATGAAATAACTACAGTGTCGAAGTTTCCTTCAAAACACTAATTGAGGTTTTTACACAAACACCTTTTGTAACAAAATCCCTAAAATGCATTTGGGTATATGGGATATGGGAGATACTGTATCATTTGAATTTAAGAGTGAGAAGGCAACCAATAATACATCACTGGATTTCTTTGACAAATGAACTTTTTTTTTTTTTAACTAGCTAGAGTACTTCAGAGACTATTAGCAAATGTTTTGCTGTTTGCTGTGGCAAGGTCTCCTTACAGTAAGTCATACTTTAGAGGACAATCTATTAGGTTTTCATTTAAGATGAAGAGACCACAGAATTTCATGAGTAAAATCTGTCTGTACAATTTGAGACATGAGGGCAGATCTGGTTTATCTGATAGATAATCCTTTTGATCATCCTTAAGCTTGTGTTGTTGTTTTTTAATTTTAATTCTACAAAGTTACATTTTCTGTTAGAAATTCTACAGTGTATACTGTTGGAACTGTTAGATAAAAGTTGCATTACTTTTAAAATCAGTTCCTGAAAGTAAGAAGGTAACATTCAGTCACAGATGAAATAATCTCCAATGCAGAGCTGATCAAATATTTTGAAGCTTTCAGAAAGTAATATAAGCCTTCTTTTTCATTTATGCAATTTTGGTTTGAAGAAACCTTATACTTATAACAAAATATATCCTTCTTCAAGAATTAATTTTCTTTTGGAAGAAGTCCTTGAAGTCACTTTTTTAGTAACTGTCTGATTAAGAGATGCAAGAATATGCATTGATTGTTGAATCTCTGCTGAAGAAGCTCAAGCAGTTTGTTTAGTGTAAAAATATATATGTGTGTAAAAACCTAGCTTTCCTCAGAGCACTAGGCAACTGTTTTGAGGATCACTTCTAACCTGATAGGCTGTCTGATAGAAACTATCTAGTGGATAATATACTGAAATAGTAATGGCTCACCACTGAATATAAAATAGCATTTCAGAAGACACGGAACATCATGTCTTCTCTCATGTGTAATGCAAATGGATAGGAGAAAGTGACACTTGCAGTTGCTTTCTATTGATACAGTGACAAGCAATAGATAGAACTGCAGGTTTATGCATACTTCATACTTTTTTTGCCTGACAGTAGAAATGCCAGTATAAATTTGACTCCTCTATCCTTTAAATTGCAAAATGTCAGTCAGTAGTAGCAGTGGTTTATGGAAATGAGGGTAATGTCAGCTTATTTCAGTGTTATGCTTTTCATGCTTTAAGCAAGTAAGACCACTTTCATTGCTTATTTGTGGTCTGAAAAGTTTGAGGTGTTTTGGATTTGAGCAGTGAAGTATTGTAGCACATTTCCCATGTGGTACTGAGCATGAAATGGCTGTTGCCACTAAGACACCTGAATGCTCCCAGCCCTTAATCGTAGAATCCCAAAATGCGCACCTCTGGGTGCCTTTGGGTGTAAATAGTCCTGTAATAAATGATGCTGTATCTGGTCAGGTAGGTGCTGATCTTCTTATATGTCCTAAAACATAAAAAGGGAGACTTTCTTTAGCTTTTTA
The DNA here is from genome assembly GCF_964211825.1 of Aythya ferina. Lineage (NCBI taxonomy): Eukaryota > Metazoa > Chordata > Aves > Anseriformes > Anatidae > Aythya > Aythya ferina. The sequence goes on from NC_140297.1 coordinate 118,340,158, forward strand.
GCTGGGATATCAGTAGCCCATGGCTGGAGTCATTTGACCCTGGTTTAGTTGGAGAAGATCAAAATAAGATTTGCTGTACTCTGTTTAAAAAATAAAAACAAAAATACATAGTGGTGACTCCTAAATAAAGGAGAAGTGTTTTTTTTTTTTTTTTTTTTTTTTTTTTTTTTTTTTTTATGAGACTACGGGGTCTTAGGGAAGGTGGTGCTGTAAATTAATTACAGAGCTTAATTAAGAAAGATGTAAAGAGGTTTCAAATCATGACTTGCATGTTACGTGTAGTCACATCTGTCATGACATATAGGAGAAAGCAGGAGATAAGATGTGTAGGAGAACATTTCTAAAAGAAACATCAGGGTCGTCAGGGTAGTTTTGCTGACTGCTGTGATTGGTGGAGAGAAATATGCTTCCTTTTGCCCTGCAAGATAATTTGGGGTTTGGGTTCAGCAGTGAATTACCAGTGAGGTTGATGTCACATAGTAGTTTGGACCAAGGCTGTGCCAGAGAGTTGGTAGCACTAGTTGTTTGCAGCATGAGCAAACTGGGAGGATCAGGGAAAGTCCTCTGGGTAAGGCTGAAAATGGGCTGAGAGCAGGCAGATACAGAGGCAGGTGAGTTACTAGCTTAAAGGTTCAAAATAACATTGTGTGATGGTTTTGTTGTTTTTGTTTTGTTTTGTTTTTTTTCTGTTGGATTGCTACTTGCAATTACAAATCCAGCTTAATTATCATTTTCTGAATATCTCCTTTGGAGCCACTGTCTTTCCAATGGCTTTAGAGAGAATCTAGAAAGAGACTGGTTTCTTCTGCCTAAAATTAGCCTTGTGAATACCCCCCAGAGATACTAGAGTTTGTGTGTTCTCTATATAAACATTTTAAACAGGGTGTGCAAAGGAAATCTAGCCAAGAATAGAAAGGAGGTTTCATGTTGCTTGGTTATATAAAACTGCAAAGGTTTGCCAGGTTCTTCTGTGGTTACACAGCTTATTTAACCCTTTGTATGGTCTGTAGTTCAAGTTTATGTTTTTTAAGATCATTTTCAAATGCCAGCTCAAGAACTGAGAGGAAAAAACAAAAGCAAATAGTGGGGGAAAAATAATGCAAATTATATCTGATACATGAAATACTGTGAGAGGGAATATGGAGTATGCTGCATCCTCTTTCAGCCATTAAGCGCTCAGGAAGTTTATTTGTGTTTTATGAAGGTGTGTGGTTTTCCTCTGATGTGCAGTGAGCTTACCTGGTGAACAGTAAATCAAGAGATTTACAACACCTTTACCTCTCCTCATTGTGCAAGGAAGGGGGACATCTTAACTGAGGACTTTAATGAGGTGGGTGATAATGCATTCTGTCTGAACTTAGCCTAGATTTCCTAAAAAACCTTCAACAATAGAAAAATCTTCTATGCCCACAATTCACAGTCTACAAAGTGGGATCGACACCAGTTCCAACTTTACAGGATTCCTATGGTATTTGGATCTCATACTAACTGGGACATACCATCTTAGGTTCAAGGGAGGTTTCTTTGTTGTTTGCGACCCTTGCTTACAAAGAGAACTTCTTCACAGATTAATTATATTTCCTTTATCCCATTTCCTTTTGGTAACTATGAAAATGAATGAAATCCAAAGATATGATATTTTGCTGTTCTTCGGGGTTTATGCTCTGCTTTCATTGTTTACAAAATTCTGTAAACAATTCATTTATCTTATCAAAATGTCTAGTCAGATAAAAATGATTTCTTGTAAATTATAATGGCCAGCGTACAGTAGATCTGGTTGTGAAGCTGACAGGTGGTCCATAAAATGTAACATGTATACATATTCTCTTACTTATTCTAGTTTAAGAACTGCCAGTCATTGCTGTGCCAGTACTAATATTTATTTTACTGCATTTAGAAGCCAGTTCTTTGCACCACCTCAAATTTCCTGGTTTGATGTCTTCTTGCATATTTAACTTAATAAAGCCAAATATTAATAATAAAAAAATAAACTTACTTTGCATGATTTTAAAATATTAAACACACACACACACAAAATTAAGTCTAATAACTTTTCAAATAGACTTTCAATAAATATTATGTCAGTATCTGTAAGTCACTTGCCTTTTACTGGAGTATACATGTATTTAAGAACCAAAAGGAAAAAACACAATTTATTGTTTCCCATTTAAGCTGAATCATATACAAAGCTTATAGTCTTGTATTCTAGCATCATCTGCCTCTGAAAGACCGGTAGTGGAAGATGTTTCAATGCTGTTTATGTTAAAGGCATTAATGCTAATCACAGTGGTCTAACAGAGTTGTTTCATAAGCCTTAAATACTATTTACATGTCATAGACATATATTGTATGTTTACATTTTTTGGGGGAAGAGTGGTGTGATATTAATATTTAAGCACTTTGGATCAGGTAGATTGTCCTAATAGTGTCTGGATACTTTTGCATATAGCAAGTTTTTACCCTTTTCCATTTCCCTTTTTGTTTCTCAAAAGCAAAGTAGATACATTTTTGATGATTTTGAGCCTAATAGAGAAAAATACATGGTCTTGTTTGTGTCTTCTACACATTTTATATGTAAACTCGTAACTGGATTGAAGGATTGTTCTAAAGAGGCAAAGAGCAGAGCAAAGATTGTGGAAAACCTTGCAGTGGTATAGATGATCATTTGTATTGTTTAACAGCACAATTGGATAATTGCTGTGGATGCTTCTTAGTATCAAGAATATATCTTCCCAAGACAAAGCTCTTAAATTCTATATGCAATATCCAAAGTACCATCCATAATTCTTTAAGTATTATTTTTATCTGTTTGACAGCTTTCACTGTTTCTTTTCATTCTCCCATTCCTCTTCAATTCCTGAGGCAGAATGTTATTTTTTATAATTTTCATTTTGACAGCTATGTATAATAAGATATTTTAAAGTAGGAGAAGAAAAATATTCAGAACCAACAGACACTAATTAATAAAGAAGAGTGAGTTAACTTAAGTGTGTTCACTTCCTCTGCTTTTCTTATCTGCACCCAAGAGCCTCAAATTATCTTCTACTTTTATGTAAGTGTGTTAATGCTACTAGGATATTATTTTATACCAAAATTCATTAAAAGAAAATGTTGACAATGCAAGCTAAAGTGAAAAAGGAGTCCTGTTATACCAATAATTAAAGTAGGGAAAAAAAAAAAAAAAAGACATTCTTACTATTAATCAGAAATACAAAGCATGGCTATTTGTATGTGTCCTCTTGTACTGCCCTGAAAGGGCATAAATACTGTAGTTAGAATTGCCATACTTCCCACAGCAGCAATTCAGTTTGAACAGAAAAATTAATTCTGAGTTTAAATTAAAAATAAATGGTATTTTGCCTCTGGAGGCATTTTCCTGTTTGTGACTTCAGTTGCTAGTTCTGGTATCTGGCTTAGTCTTTTAAGGCTTTTGGTTTCTTGGTAGTTGGAACTACAGATTTTAACGCCCTCTGTCCATGGACACTGAAGTTTCTGAGAAGTCTACCTAGAAACCATTATTAAGATAAATTTACTTACGAAGTTACAGAACATAGAATCAGAAATGGTGCAGAGGATTTGCATACACAGATCTTGATTAGGAGTAATATTCTACCTTGAATGTTTTTCTACTTTCTTTCTAATGCCAGCCATTTCATGCATGGCTTAAGAGATGTGCAACTATTTTATATTTTTTAAGGTCTGCATTGTCCTTCCAAGTGGGCAGCAGTACAGAAGGACACTAGGAGCCTAGAAAATGACTCTATCTCATGTAGACAAAGTGGAGAAGCCATTCCTACAAACCCAGTTCTTTTGCTTGTTCAAGAGGAACTAAATAGCTCTGTAGTTTCTGCAGAGAAACTACACCTCACAATGCGGAAATAAATGTAGTGAGAGATGGATAGGCTGCACATACTGAGTCCCCAATACAAAGCAGAAGGAAAATTAACTGGCGTAACTCAAAATGGGCAAATTGCAACAGCATTTATTTTTGGCAAGGAGATTCCATTAACTGAAACAGCTGGGCTATATTTCACTGCTCTGTTGTTTGGTATCAAGACATATAGATGGATATAGATACACATGTGAATACTATTTTATGCATAGTTTCTTGTCCCTTTAAACCTATAAATGCAGTAGGATCTTGGAACACTGGGAAGAGAACAGAGCTGGTTAGTGAGCCTACTGGGGTTGCCCCATTATACCTGCTGTTCATGAACAGAGAAGGACTGGTGGGAGATGTGGTTGGGAGCTGTCTTGGGCAGAGTAACCATGCAATCGTAGAGTTCTCTATTCATGGCAAAGTCAGGAGAGGGGTCAGTAAAACTGCTGCCTTGGACTTCCAGAGGGCAGACTGAATTGTTCAGGGCACTGGTAGGGAGGGTCCTTTGGGAGTTAGTCCTGGAGGGCAGAGGAGTCCGGGAAGACTGGACACTCCTCAAGAAGGAAGTCTTCAAGGCACAGGAGCAGGCTGTCCCTGCATGCTGTAAGATGAGCTGGCAGGGAAGAAGACTAGCTTGGCTGAATGGGGAATTTTTTCTGAGTCTCCAGGAGAAAAAGAGAGTTTAGGTCCAGTGGAAGAAGGGGCAGGCAACTTAGGGAAAGTAAAAAGAAGATGCTAGTATATACAAGGAAAAAATCAGAAAGGTTAAAGTCCAGCTTTAACCTGAAAAAGTGGGTGAGGGAAAGGCTGTTGTGTTGATGTAGTCTACCTAGACTTCAGCAAAGCCTTTGACATGGGTCTCCCACAGTATTCTCCTGTAGAAGCTGGCAGCCCGTGGCTTGGACAGGTACACTTTGTTGGGTTAAAAACTGGCTGGATGGCTGGGCCAGAGGATGGACCAGCATAAGTTTAATTAATTTCAAACTTCTGCTTGTTTGGTGGTTGTTTGGCTGATTAAAAAAAAAAAAAAAAAAAAAAAAAAAAAAAAAAGTACTCTTTGCTTATAGGTGCTACAGAAATAATGAATTTTAAAGTGCTTTTGTTACTCCTACTCCTTACAAAACCAGACAGAAAAAAAAAAAAAAAAAAAAAAAGGAGAAGCATTTAATCATCATTATTTTGTTATATTACATTTTTTATGGGTTACTGAGCTTCTCTGTAAAGTCATAGGAGCATGAGGGTATATAGAAACAAAGCAGTTAAAATGCTATTCTTGTTCCTTTTGGGTCTCTAAACATAAGTAGTTTATGCATTTAATATTTTGGGATCTTAAAAATACATAATTTGGATAAAACAACTTAGCAGTAATTCAAGCTTTCCATAAGGGCTTTCTAAATCAGTTTAAAAATTATCCCGTTGTTTAAAAGAAACCTGAGAGGCAAAATCCAACCAAGTTCATGTTTTCTTATACATGGAATGTAAAATTGTAAGTTTTCTAGTTTCCTCACTGGATGTTGGAACCTTGGATTACAAGTGGGATTTTAAGCCTCCCCTTCCCTTTCCCTTAGAAAGAAGATGGTGGTATATTCCTTTCCCTTTTGAGGAAACATCTAAGCCAAAGGATAAAATGTCTTTGTTGATGTTCAGTTAATGTTTCCCTTCCCCGCATCTTAGTGGTGTGACTTTGCTAGTATGTAGGGGACTAACCATATTGAAAAGTTTGATTCTGATTTTTATGATCTTGTAGTTGTCTCTTTTTTTCTTCAGTATTTTATTCTTCAGCGTTGTTTGTTCCTTTTGTTTTCATGAGCAGCAGTAAAAACTCTTGGCTTGGAAAAAACTGCAGGACATTATGGGAGTTTGATAGCATCTTCCTACACTTGGCATCTTTGACTTTCAGCAATTTCAAACATTAGCTTAAGGCAGGTATTAGCAGCATGGATGTTGATTCTTAAAATTTGCTTTAAAAGGTACTGGTAATCAGGCTGGGTCCTATTCTGATGTTTTCCATTTAGTAGGTATGGTGATGGTTGTATGTTATGATGGTACTTCCTAGAAAAAAATGACAGCCTTTGTTCTTTTTACCTTGTTATTTCTGTGAATGAATTATAGAATTGCTACAGAGGGGGGAAAAAGTACTGTGAATCTGAAATGCTATAGAGAGGGAGGGTAGTGGGAGAAAAATAGCACTGCAGATATGACTAATTAAATTAGCGATCTGTGCTACTTTAATAAAAATTTTGAAGATGTATAGACCATACTATGACCTTCATGTTTGCAATTAACAATAACTGAATCTAAAGTGTGATTCAAAGTATACCCTAAGATTTGTATGCGATAGAGGTAAATAAAAATTACAATAAAAATAAAACTTTTTGCATTTATTTTACTATGTGGCACAGTTCTGTTAGAGTCTTTTGCCTTTTGATATCAAATATATTTGTAGCTTAAATTATGATTGCCAGCTCAGACTGCAGTTATTCTCATATGAACAGGTCATGACAATCAGAGCCTAAATACAGTATATTGAGGCCAGATCTCTGGAGCCAGTGGAACAGGGGGTTCTTTGGACAGAAAGTACAGAGGGATGCTGTCAGGTGGAACCGGAGTGAAGTTCAGACAGAGTGTTTTCCAAATGAGGAGACATATTTTGTGAGGCATGAAGGTAACAAAGGCTGAGAAGGACAAACTAACTATCTGAGAGAAATCCTTTTCAATTAAAGTAGAAGACAAGCTCAACTTTCCAAACTCAGAGTATGCCAAGAATTCTGGGTTTTGCTGTTAACAGGGCATGGACTGTAGCTCTGGAAAATATGCTGGTAGTTTTACCTAAAATCTTGCTCTTGTTGCAGAAAACTGGTAATTCTTGGGAGTTGTGTGCAGAGCCAGTGAGGTGTAGACACTTGAAGGCCCCTCTGTATGTCCAAGCAAATAGTGAAAGGAATGAACTTGAAGTGTGCAATAGCAGAAACAGGAATCTCATAGGAAAAATGTATGCACAAAGAAAAGACTTCACTGTACCCGTTGTTACAGGAAACTGATTTTGTTTGATTTGTTAAATGAGGAGTGTAAAGAGCAATGAAGTCAGACATACCTTGGTAATGTCTGTGAAACAAAAGCTCTTCTTGCCCCTTAGAAAAGGGCAACAGAGTTTCAGCTGACTGGCAGATAATTGAGTGTAAGTTGTAAGGCGAGAAGCGTAATGAAAAAAAGGCATTGTTACTTATGTGGAGAACCTTAGTGCATTAGGTATCACCACAAAATTCAGTATGTGCAGGTAGGATGTTAAATTGTAGAAGAGAGCACTAAACCTGCATGTTCAGTATGGTATGAGGAGTTTCATACCACATAGCTGACTCTGTGGAAATTCAAGTCAAGTCTGGTCATTCAAAATAAAAGCAACATGGGTATTATTCCCTGTTATGGTTTTGCCCTGCAGGGTGGCTAATTCCACTATAACCACTCTCACACTCCCCCTCCTCCTTTGTATTTTCTTCCCCTCCTATAAGGAGGGGGATGGATGGACCCCGTGGTATGGAGTCATGTGGGCTCCCCTATAAGGAGGGGGAGAAAACAAAATGGAAAGGGCTCAAGGGTTGAGATAAAGACAGGGAGAACACTCAACAGTTATCACCACAGCCAAAATTATCAGATTCAGCATAGGAAGATCAATGTAATCTTTTGCCTTTTACTAACAAACTAGAGCAGTGAGAAACTACAAGAAAATTAGGAACATCTTCCCCCCATCCACCCTATTCCACCTCCTCCCCTCGAGCGGCACAGGGGAACCAGGGAATGGGGCATGTGGTCAGTCCCTAACACTTCATCTCCACTGCTCCTTCATGGTCACTCTCTGCCCTCCCACGGGATGCCATCCTTCCTGAACTGAGCCTGCGGGGGTTGCCCACAGGCAGCAGCTCTTCAAGCACTGCTCCCATATGGCTCCATACCACGGGGTCCATCCATCCCCCAAGAGCAAACTGCTCCAGCATGGGTACCCCACGTGTGGGCGGCAGCTCTCCCCAGAACCCCTGCTCCTGCGTGGGCTCCTCTCCATGGGCTGCAGCTCCAGCCCGGGGCCTCCTCCAGGCCACATCCACCTGCTCCACTGGGGGCTCCTCCACGGGCTGCAGTGTGGAGATCTGCTCCATGTGAGACCCATGGGCTGCAGGGGGACAGCCTGCTCCACCAGGGGCCTCTCCACAGGCCACAGGGGAACTGCTGCTGTGTGCCCGGAGCACCTCCTGTTCTCCTGCTGCACTGACCTTGGGGACTGCAGGGCTGCTTCTCACTCCTCTCTCCTAGCTGCTGTTGTGCAGCAGGTTTTTCCCTTTCTTAAATTATGGAGGCCCTACTACCAGTGTCTCTCACTTGCTCAGCTCTGACCAGCAGCAGGTTCCTTTTGGAGCCAGCTTGAGCTGGCTCTGATCTGACATGGCGCAGCTGCTGGGCTCTGCTCACAGAGGCCACCCCTGCCTGCTACATAAATCCAATACATTCACTAATCAGCATAGCTGACTCATCTCATTTGGTGAATTAGTAGGTGAGTTTTATTTAGGTTTTTGAAGAACTGAAACTCCTCAGGAGAGAAATTATATTTGTTAGCTTTAAATTACTTTTGCAGACATCATTGTAGGATACTTTTTTGAGGTGTTGTTGCCTATAAGTGGAGCAGTTTGGGGGGAGGGGGGGCAGTACAAATTACTGTAATGTTCATGGGGTGCGGAAAGATCTGTCTAACTGCATACAGCAGCATTTTACTGGTTTGGTCCCCATGGCAGGGACTGTGGTATTTAAAGAAGTTATCTTCTGGCTGGGGAGGAAAGGATCTACTCTTTTCTCTCTATTTTACTGGGGGATTCGGAGGCTGGAGCAAATGTATTCTTTACTGAATGTGCCCTGCATCCTTTAGTTGTTCCTTATAACAGGGTGCAACTTTAAAATACTGCCACAGTTACAAATGCTGTCATGTAAATAATAGGAGAGGAAGAAAAAAAAAAAAGAGAGAGAGGGGAAAAAAAAAAAAAAAAGATAATTATTTTGGACCTTTTTAAGCTATTGGGACCCTTAGAAACAAGAGAGATTTATTCTGTTGTAAGCCTGTGAAGAATCCCCAGCTGTGAGATAAAACAGCAAATTTCCACAGAACTGGCTAAAGGTAATAGAACAGCTAAAAGAAATTAGGTAAGAATACTGGAGTGAGATAGCCTTGCATATCAGCAGGATTAGTGACTGAGCAGGAAAAAGAAAGAATTAGTACAAAACAGCAGTGTATTAGCAGAGAGGTATAGTGATTTGAGAACTGGTCTTAATATTTACAAAATAACTCTTTTGTGGCAGACAACTGAAGTGTTGACTTTAGTACTAAAGACACACTGAGACTTGTATGTTAGAGCAGGAAATACAGGAACACACTGATTAAGAAAATTACATCAAATCTCTAAATAAAAATTTAAGTTTGAAAATAATTTCATTTTATGACAATTATGGTTCTGTTGGGCGATAGCAAAACTTGTATCACTCTTTTGTGTGTTTTGTGTTCTCTGTCTAAAATAACAGAAAGCGTATAAGGAAGGAGATAAAACTTGCAATACAGAGAACCTTCCTCCAATACCCTGAAAACAACCTGGGACAAGGTTAAGTAATTCTTCAAAAATGAATTGTGTTATTCCATCTTCTAGGACAATGTTCTCTTTATACCACGGTGTGGAAGGTGGTGTCTGCACAACCTATCACTGTATTGACAAAACAGGATTCAGGTCTCTTGTTTGCTCAGATGCTTTCCCCATTTGCCTGTTGACAAACTATTGCTTCTTGGGAAAACACTTTGGGTATATCACCACACCTCCTCTTTGAAGTCTTCTCAGTTTCTACCACTCTGTTTTATTGGTGAGACAGCTAAAAACAGCTATACACGAGTATGATAGCAGGAAAATAGTATTTTAGTGAATGAGTTAAAGATAAAGAATCTGTATGGAAAGTATAAGGTTGTCTTTCTGTGAAGAAGTAAGCCCTTCCCAGTAAAAGCTGTGTTTCACTCTTCCCACACATTAAGCGCAGTGCTACTCTGCTTGAGTAGCCACTAACAGCATTTTAAAACTTTGCAACATTTTAGCCTGGATATCGGCTAATTGTCCACTGTACTGGCAAGGAGACTTAATGGTTTAATGGTTCTTTTGTCTTTTTAAGGCTCAGGTGACCTATCCAGCACAATCTGGTGGGCTCAGCTGATCTATCTGGTACAATCTGGTGGGATCAATGGGTGAGGTAACTCAGGAAGGGAAGGAGAGGGTAAAAAGAGGGGTGAACTATCAAGTATTCTTTGCTAAGGACAAAGTAGGACTGGAAACCTGTGATGAGAATGTGAAATGAAATAGATTATCTGTACTCTAAGGGTTTCTCTGTGTTGTACAGAAACATGCAATACTTGCTTCTGTTAAATGCTACTAGAACAGGTGTGGGATGTCTTAGTTCTCATATTTCATTGTGGTAGTCTAAAATGAAAATATATTTTATTTTGCCTGGATAATGTCAGGCAATATTAGTCCACTATTGCATTATTATATGCCTTTCTTACCCTAGAACATCAATGCTGCTTTTGTCATGCTGTAGCATAGTATTTATTTATGCTCTTGATTAAGGCACTAGGACATGTGGAGAGTATATTTCACGTGATAAGGGTGGCAGATACGTTTGTTGTTGTTTTTTTTTTTCCTACTTCTCATGAGGTGTAATTACCAGAATGCATTTACTACTGGATTCAAAACTAAAACTATTTTTTGCATTAATTGCAAAATTCTTTTTAACTTTCTTTTTAACTCTCAGTATCTCAGTAGACAGGTAATTTGGTATGGTTTTCCTGTATTAAAACTGACTGTTAGGAGTTAAAGATGAAAGCTGTTATCTTTCTGTATCTCATCTGAAGAATGATGGTCTTTTTATTCTCTCCAACCCACCTGAAATCTAAAGTATAAGGGAAAAATAACTTGGACTTCAACATGGAGTTAGTACTGCTACAAAATTATTAATATTAAAGCAGAATTACCAAACTGGAAAGCACTATCCTGTAAACTTAAAGGAGCACCATGTTTGATCTATTTTTTTTTTCTTTCTGCAGAAATGTTTGATCTTCTAAATGAAACTGAATCTCTTCTTCCTTAAATTAATTTCAAACAAACATTGTAATGTCATTACAATATATTTGCAAGATTTCAAACCAAATATTTCTTCATTGATGGAATAGCCATCTGGTACACCTAAGTTATCCAGAGACCAATGCTAGGGATACAGGTCATCATCAAATATGACTTTTAATACAGTATCAGGGATTACATATGTAAAATTTTTTTATTAATAAAGCATTTTAAAGTTAGCGATTTCTAGCCTTAAAAACATTGAACTTATTAATTATTATTATTATTAATAAACTTTAATTAGTGATACCTTGATATACTAGTATATAAAACAGCTTTTATTTGGGGCAAGTCACTTGTTTGATTATGTATACACTTAAGTACCTTCAGGCTGCAAAACTTTTTTAAATACAAATGAAGGGTGCAAAGCAGCAACAAGGTTGTTTAGACCTAGATACTTGGCAACTACAGTGTGCTCTAAATTGTATCCACAAATAGTGACTTCACTGTGTTGGAGGCGCCCTGGGCTAACTTCAAGCTAGGTAATTTGTGTATAAGTAGTAGGCTTGCTGCAGCCTCATTATTTCATAGTAATTTAGGGCTCATGATGTATGCTACTTCCCAGATCATGTGGTAGACATAATTCAGTTCTCTTGTAATCTTTCAGTCCTTTGAAATTGCTACTCCATCTCTGTGTTTATCAAACACAAGGATTTTTGAGCAGCCAGAATTTTTTTCCCCAGTTCAAGACAACCAATGTGTCATAAGCTACTAAAACTATATTGCATCCTCTTCATCTTCCCTTAATAAAATAAATAAAACCAATGAACCAAAATTTTACAGGGCATCATTTGGTCTTCTCCACTAAACAGTCATGGCTTCGTTCCTTCTGGTCATTTCTGCAGCGTGGAAGTTATGGAGCCTGGGAGGAAAAGCTTTTCTGCACTGTGTGTATCAGGCAGCCAGCCAGCTTTGTGCAGACCTTGAATGTTTTCACTCAATCCTTCTAATGTCAGTATCCAAAGTAAAAAGTACAGTCTCTTTCTGTGTTTTACATGCTATTTGTGTACGAGAATTTGATGATGAAATGAGGTGAATGTTGCTTCAACTGTAGGCACCAAACATAGCCTAAGTCAAGATGAGGTGCTGTGAACAAGACTCCAACTTCTTGCTTTTGATGCTGAGTTTGGGTGCCTATAAGTTACCTGTAGTTTCTGAAGCTTCTAAGAGTTCTTATGCTGTCATGTTCAGGACATGTCCCTGCATATTCTGCAGTCACACCTTGGACCTCCTCAAATACAAGTGGGAGAATGCTTCTGTTATGGTGAGTTCTCAGTTAATGCACTTAAAGGCATGAAGTCATTATTGCTTGATCAAGCAAACAAAATTCTCTTGATGACATTGCTGGCACTAGCTTAGTCCCCAGCATTGCCTATTTGGCTTCATCTCAGCCTTCTCACAGGAAACCATGACTTTACTAAGGAATCTTAGACCAGAACTGGTGCCAGAAACATGCTGACAGGCTGTTACTTTTGCTTTGGGCAACATTTTCTTGGCACTTTGTAATAAGAATAAATAGAGCTGAACATTGATAGAAACAAGCTATACTTTTTTTTTCAGTCTAGCTGGTGGACACTTCAAAACCCCAGTATCACATATAGCCCACTTTTTAAAAAAATCTCTGCTTCATCATTCAAGAATTCAGTGGTTAGCACTTCTGAAAATGCTGAATGCAAGCTTCTCTACCCCTCTAAGTGTATATACAGTAATGTCTTCCAGAAGTATTCAGCATCCATTTTTTCACATAAAGAATTGAGAAGGGCTTGAACGTGTAATCTGGAGGGCACCAAAGCAGTAGTGAGGAAGTGTCACTGTTGGTCTCTGAAGGCCCTTCCTCCCTATGAAGACTACTTCTTTATGGTATTGATGGTATTTGCATCCATGTGTGTTCCCTGTGATTATGATTATACTAGTATCTAAGCCAGAAATTTGCACTGAAAATTCCATAGCACTGGTTACTGTCACTTTGTCAAATTTCTGTGTTCGTTTTTAGGCCAAAACTTCACAGGCAAAGGCTTATTTGCATTAGAAACAGAGAAGATTTGCAGGTCTATTCTGACATTCAGAATTTTCTCATTTCAGCAGAATGCATGAAATATAATGTTTGGAGTTCCCAGTGTTGTGTGTGTACTGCTGCTTCTTGCATGATTTAAGGGCTACAACCTAAATTTCCAGATGCATATATACTGATACTGATTCTCTCCAAACTGATCATTCTGTCTTCATGGATGCAAAAGGGTCCTACAGGGGTGGAATTTATTCTCATCCAGTTGAATTACAGGGAGTATCAGCACTCCAGAATTCTTGGGAATTTATTCAGGTAGCTCTTTACTTTAAGCCAGTCACAATCACAGAACAGTTGAGGTTAGAAGGGACCTCTGGAGATCATCTGGTCCAATTCCCTGCTCAAGCAGGGGCACCTAGAGCACATTGCACAGGATCACCTCCAGATGAGTTTTGAATATCTCCAGAGAAGGAGACTCTACAACCCGTCTGAGCAACCTGAGTCAACCTCACAGTAGAGAAGTTTCTCCTCATAATCAGATGGAATCCTCATATTCCAATGGAAAGTCCACACAGCAAGAGTGCTGTATTTCATCTATGTATATCAGCTTCACAGCAGAAGTTAAAATTGCTGTTAATTCTCTGTAGGCAAGCAGAGACAGAGTGGAGGGAAAAACGTCTTTCTTCATGTTAGCTAACACTACTTAAGCTGCTGCATAGTTGAGACTTATTGCATTTTTTTTAGATGAGGCAGCAGGTCCTGTTTATACCGTAAGAAAATTGGAGAATTTCATCCTGCTGTCTTGGACCAAAATAATGATGTATAGCCTTGTTTGTGCTAGGGCTGTTTCGTGTTTTCCAGTTCAGCTGAACTGGTAATACTCATTAGGTAAAAAGAGCCGTTTAAGTTACATTCCACTAATGGGGCTCCTTCACCTCTTTTGTTACATAGGACTTTGTAATATGTAACTTAAACCCCCTTCAAGCCATTGATAAATCTCCATAGATGTGACAGAGTAGGATGACCATGGAAATGAGTGGCTTCATTTACATGATAACCCTCAATGGGTGAATGTGAAGTGGGCAGGTGGGTGTGAGTTAGTTGGTTTGTTTGATGAAGTGTTTGTGAAATTAGTATCTTGTGGTATGATCTAGAAAAGGCATAGGAGTATGAATTTTTATATGGAAGTGTAAATCTTCACATAAGCTTATACCAATAAGCATAAACAGTATGCTGATTCACTTAGGCATATAAAATATTTTTTTTCAAATTTTATATAATAAATACATTTTTGTTCGTTTATCTGAATATTAGCTAATGCTTCCATAGCTGAACTATTCCTAATGAAGACAATTGGTGTCTTAATAACTATTTCAGTAGCTATGAGGCTGAACATTTAACCTTGATTTTAATTCCTATTGCACAATTCTATTATCCAAAAGATTCATGTTCCAAATGAAGCTATACTGTGCAAACCATAGACTGTGCTGGTTTTGCTTATTTTTTTCTAGCTTATCCATATTCCGTTACAGGAGTCTTGTGGTTTTGTTATGTTTTGTTTTGTTTCGTTTTTTTTAATGCAGCTATTGCAAGCTAGTTTTCTTGTCTTAAGTCTCTGTGTTCCTCATGGCACTTTTTAACAAAGAGAAACATTAAGCTTAAATGAACATCTCCAGGTAGCCTAGCAACAGGATATGATTAATAATACCTTTCACCTAACTATATGCAGATAAATGTCTGAAAGTGAAAGCAAATTCAGAATTGGTTGGCCAGACCCTGGTAGTGCCGTGAGAGAGAAAAGGTAAAATGTGATAATATTGTGTGATCTTTGTTAAAAATACAAGGAGAGAAAATAATAGATATATTTAATGGGTTGGATCTGCCTTAAGGAGCAAAATACAGAGCAAAACAGCTTTTTATTTTTTTCTTTCTAACACTTAAAAGGTACACTAAGAGAAAGTCTGAATGCCCTTGCTTCTCATTACTGGTTATCATCACTAATTTACCAGCCATGTTTTTCATATGTGCGATCAGAAACAATCAGTAGTAATTACTAGGTCATCACAGCTAAAATGAAATGTAGTATAAATGAAATGTAGTATAATTTAATATACAGTTAATGGCTTTATAGTATCATGCCAGTGCTTGTAGACCTGGAATGGTTATTAGTGCTTGGTGCTGTACTTTAAAATGTATGTTTACTTATATGTACAGACACAAAACTTTGGATGTAGCATTAAGTTTATAATGAAAAATTTATAGCAGAGGAAAGGAGGAAGAGTTGCTATGGCCATTGTGTTAAATGGCAGTGCATTATTTAGCTTTCCATATTTTTTTAACAAAAAAGACCAATTCCTTCTTTTGTATGTGTGTATACACACACACACATAATGTAAAATTAGAAATAGTTTTCATGTGCTCAGAATGTGTCAGCATCCGAGTTGGCCACATGCAATTCATTCCCATTTTATATTCATTCTGTATAAGGAAGGGACACTGTGGGAGTATGGTGAATATGAATTCATTTAAAGCTCATTTTGTAATAGTGGGAAATTGCTATTTGTATAGGAGTAAAATGGAGTAATACATTTATTTATATGCTGAATATAGAAGATCTAGTTATCTTGAGACAATCCCATGGACTGGCATAAAATCATAAACATTTGCCTTTAGAGAAGAAATAATGTATTACAATGCGGAAGCACAAATTTTTGTCCTGCACTACAAAACCTGCATAACCTGCTTTTTCTATTTTCAAATTACTTAATTATACCGATCGTGCACTATCTTCTGTGTGAAATCAGGAGAGCTGTTCTTTCCAGTTCATAGGATGGTATGTATTTGTATTTGCTGTTCAATGACACGGTGAACCTTTCCATCTGTTACAGAAGTTTTAGGGGAAATATTATGGAAAGTTAACTACTGATAGTACTCCTTGCAACTGTCTTGATGTATTTTTCATGGGCTAACATCCATCTGTAATCATTTCAGTCTTCACTTATTTTTTTCTTTACAAAGCTAAATTCTTTACTGTCTGGCAGGATTTTTTTTATTTTTATTTTTATTTTTTTTTTTACTGAAACAGGAGGAGAAGCTTTCCTGCATTTAATTGGGAATTTCCTTTTTTGTTCGTATTTGGTAGCCTACTGTAAAAGCATGATCATCCTTTTGAATTAGGAAGCAGGTCTATTTATGAATTTCTGACTCTCAAAGATGTCGGTGTAGGTGTGTTGTGGTGTTTGAGAGATGTAGCAGAGGATCTCTGCCTCGTACCTCAGAGGGTTGCCCTAACTATTGTGAGCTGAAATGCCCTCCTACAACATGCCAGGACCCAGTATTTGTTATCTGCTAGAGCCAATAGTGTCCTCCACTGGAAAACTTTACTACTGTAAGGATTTCCCCCCAGAACCAGCTATGGTCTTACATAGTACTCTGTCCTCGATTAACCAGTGTTTCTTCTTTCACCTTTCAGTCTTCACCTGATTCATTCTGGGCCTCAGCCGATGCCAACATCTGTAGCCTGTCCTGCACCACTTGCTGCATTTCCTCCTCCCCCCTCTTGTGAACATGTCACTTGGCGGCTCTGCATCCATCACAGACAGGGCGTGATGGGACTGTTGTGGAAGAGTAGGTCTAATCACCTTGGGCTTGTCACCATCAGGGTTGCAGCTGATAACTGTCAATTTACATGACAGGACTAAATTACGGGACAAAAGGCTATTAAATGCTGCATTGTATCACTCCTTGTGTTTACTTGAATATGAAACTGAAAACCATTGATCCTTTCATCAGTTATCTACAGCTACCTATCACATAGTAGGCATTCATTTTCTTGCCTGATAGTCAGTGTAGCGCACTGTGGGCTGGCAGCACGCTGATCATGCAGACATAAAGTCAAATCCTGTGTTTTGCTTTCTTCATTTAAACAACACCCGAACCTGTCATTCTGAGGGGTTCTCTAGCATGTCTCTCTAGTATTAGTGGAAAGAATTCCTGATCAAGAAAAAAATATCATCCTTAATCTTCAAGTCTGAGACTCCTCTTTTTGAAATTACTGTAAGCTGTGGCACTAATTAACCTGAGATAAGATGATGACCTAATTTCTCTAGTTCTGTTGTATGAAATCTCTTTGGAAATCTGCTTGTAACCTAGCCTAACTGCGGTTATGCAAATGGCTTCTGTTACTTCTCTGAAATAGCATTCAACAAAGGCTGTCCACAGAACTAGTTTGACTTGTATCTCAGCTGATTATTTATTCTCAGAGAATTACAGCTTCTGCTTGTTGAAAGCTATTCATGTAGCTGTTTCCCAGCTATATTTACCTTCTAGATTGAGTTAGCTGTCTTTGCTTGGGTCTTCTGTCCTTAATTACACTTGTAGGATTTTGGTTGAAAACCACAAAACAAGAAAAGAGAGAAACTACAGTTCCCTTTTTGGACTGTATGTGTAGAGTCACTTTTTAAGGTCATGGAAGAGAGACATTTATATGGGGTATGTAAACTTAGATGAGATCAGAAGTGATTGTTTTCAGACAAACTTCATTTTCCAACCAGTCAATTTTAAAATGGAGTATTAGTAACAAAACAGCTGTATGCTACAATTTTACAAATGCATGAGATTTTGTTGTATAATTCAGTTCTGGAATATAATATGGTTATGCAGGAAAAACAATTTTGAAGTGAGAAATGACCATTGTTGGGGGGAAGAGGGAAGGGAATAAAGCTTCACATCAAATAAAGCCAGATATGAAAATCTTCCCATGCAGTACTTTTCTGTGGCTCATAGTATTTGAAGAGGTGGATGCAATAGTTCTCAATGAAATAGTAATAAGGTTCTGTGTCCCCAGAGTAAATAGTAATGAAAGAGTAAGTGCATGTTTTTTTTTTTTTTTTTTTTTTTTTTGCATGTTACCTGTCTAAATTTTCAAATGTCATTTGTGACCTGTCTCAGTCCATCTTTTGTAACTCAGCTGAAACCCTGTATACGAACCTCTTTCTGAAAGTACTGTAAATCTTCCCTGAATTTGAGGCAAAAAGGTAAGTGTGTAATGCTGAATCTTCTTCTGGCTTTAATGTGAAGCATTGTTGTGGGTCTTGTTTCTTTCAGAATTCCAGGGGTTGAGGAAATCAGCTTCTCTGAAAAATGTAGAGGAAATGAGTATTTTTTTTTTTTTTCATTTCCAGAGTGTGTGTCTTTTGCCCCCTCTGCTCTCTACTTCAGCTGCCAAAATGCTTTAGCATCCATCTCTGACTTGCACTGAAGTGCTTCATGCTTCCATCAGTAAAACAGGTGTCCCTGTGTTCCAGTTGTAAGTTTGACCGTTGTGGTACAGAACACCCTCAGGATCTTATGTTGTTGAGAATCTATTGCATCAGCTAGGAGATCCACTTTCTAAATCGCTTGTTACTGGGTAGCATGACTCCCACGTTCCTTGTGTCTCAAGTAGCAGGAGACAGAATTAGAGCAGCTTACCTCCTTAGTATCTCTCCAAGGGTCCCCTGTTTGGTAGTGTAACACTTACAATGCAATCATTAATCTTAATATTTTCATTGTTGTGGAGATCAGTGACATTCACACAAGTCTGAGCAAATCCATTTTATTCATTGAACCCCATTCAGCATATACATAGTGTTACTGTATGGCCTTGCAGAATTTTCAGTTTCCTAGGTGTCTGAAATGTTAAATATTTATTTCTTTTTCCTTGGACTAAGTAAAAGTGGCTTATTTAATAAAAGAAAGGGGGGAAAAAAAGGAGAGAAAGAGGAGGTAAATAGAGCGATTCGGATTGCTTCTGTGTGCAGTTCAGGCAGAACACCATTGTTTCTCTTTTTTCACATCAGCATTTGCTTAGTATTCCTTGATTTCAGCTGCAGCATGCTCCCTTTTTTTGTGTGTGTATTTTTCTCTAGATCAGCCTGTCTTTATTAGAATCGTTTTTATTATGATTTTTTTATGTCTTAATATTGAGAGTCAGATCTCTTCTGACTTCATCTCTTCAGTCTTTCTTCTGTTCTCTCCTCAGCAGTGGTCATACATTTCTTTTGCTGAACACTTACAATCATTTGTTCTTGGTGCTGACAATCCATCTCTTGTTCAGACAATGTAACTGGCATATGACAACATCATCCTTCTGCTGCCAACTGAAGCTTTTTAAGTAGTTTCACATGTAGCTGAATTGGCAGATAAAAAATAATTATCTTTATTGTTCCTTGGCTGTTTGAGAAGCAGTAGCATGTTACCAAAGTATGATAATGGGGGGTTGGTGTTGTCCTGGGCTATTGGGTTGGGTGATATGGAGTTTTTAACAATGTGGGTTTGGTTTGGTTTGTGTGTGTGTGTTTGTTTGTTTTGAGTGGTTGTTTTTTTGCTGAGGAAAGTTATTTTGACTCAAGGAGAATATGCTTAAGGAAAAAATGTGCTAGCTGTACTCAGTAAGTCTCATAGTCTAGTAGGACTTTCAAAATGACATAAAAATACAGTTCTCAGCTATCAGTCTTATTTGAGAGAGTAAAGATTGAGTGGACAAAGCTCACATGTCTATTTAAAACAAACAGAGACCCCCATTTTTTCTGCTTTTGATCTTTTTTGGTGACTGAAGAACCTCTACTTGGTCTGCAATATATAACTTCTCAAATCATTTCTGATGTTTGCAGGTGCAGGGCAGGGGTTATGTGCTTATAAGCTTAGTAGTCAGGGAAGAGTATAAAAGGGAGGTCACACAAGAGGTCATCCTCCCAGGGAATGGCAAAACCAAATCTAAAGAACTCAACAACAAATGATAAAGAGAATAAGGGATATGAATGGGTTCTGGTCAAGAGGTATAACAGAAAAAGGCATGAGAAGAACTGGCTTGTGCAGAGTCAGGCATGGACCTCAGAGCTCAGTGTCAGCAGTGTTCTTGCCTCCTCCATCTGCAGGAGGTAGGACCTCAGAGCTAACAAATGAGGTTTGTGAATTGTTGTAGTTGATTTTTTCCTTCTATGAAACTTGTGCTTAGCTTGTGACACTTCAGTAGACCCTGAAGTCAAGAGGGACTTTTCATGTGATTAAAGTTAAAGGGAGTGCTGAAGTGCTCTGGTTGGTTGATTTGTGCTCCTTGCTGCAGAATTGAGTTTTAGCACATGCAATATAGTAAGGTCGGAAGAGGCAGATTTAAGAAGAAAATTTGCTACACCCTGTCTTCCGTTTCTGGGCTTCTTTCCATGAACCTTATCCCCATGGTGCAGACATTTCTTTTCCCATAGCAGGGTCCATTTTTTGAGAGTGTTCTGTGACAAACTGCAAGAGTTAGTGAAATTGGAACCATAAAAAGACACCAAATGGTAGATGCACAGAGAAGTGGAGTAGAAGATTATTTTCCTCAGACTTAATAATGGAACCATAAGCAATAAGGCAAACAGGCTTAGAAAGGATAGATCTAGCCAGATTGCTTTTTTACTTTTTTGATAAGATTATGAAATAAGCAGATGAAAGGCAAGTGATATTATATGTGCATTTTAGTAAACCTTTTGATACCATCTCAGCAAAATATATATGAATAACTAATACATGTTAGCTTGGATAGAAACATGGGCATATGGACTTGAGAATAGTTGGAGGACCGCAAATAATGAGCGATGATGAATTGAGTCGGGATGAATTGTACTAATGAGACTCTGCAGGAGTCAGGATTTAAGCCCAAGTTTTAATCTTTAACATCTTTATTACAGCATCTCATCAGCATGCTGTATATACCCCCTCACCCTTGTCAAAAATGCCAGCAAGGCAGAGAAGTAAAATGTTGGCACCTACTGGGATTAGTCCTAGGCAGAGCACAAATTCAAGGATATATTGGAAGTACTCAGACCTCAGAAGTAAGAAGGCTAAATAACACTTCTTTTTTTTTTCCCCCAATTTATTTTAAGAAGAGAGAATGAACTTGCTATTAATGTTTATCGCCACAGAAAGCTGTAGTGAATAGTGGATTAAACAACTGAATGACAGAGGAGTAGCAGCAGCAGCGTTCAGCTGGGTGCCAGGAATACTTAAATTGAAGGGAGTTCAGTTTTTTGTCAGAGATGTGTAGCATGTTATTGAACACCTTCCTAAAGAAAGTTACTTAACGCCTTGCTGCCGGAGACATCCCTTGTTGCAGTGGAAAAAAGCAACACAATGTGCCGAGTGATGGAAAGTAGTCTGCATTACTTCTGTCCCTGTAGTCTTCGCCTACAGACCTAGCCCCTAGACACATGGCTAACAGTATCCTATATAGCAAGTGCTACACAGCCCATACAGCCCTATCCTCCCTATCAGCTCTGATGCCAGTAGGTATGCCTGCCAGTAAGCACAGCACTGCCAGATGTTTGGTGGTCTTCTTGTGTCCACACCTACTTCCCTGAGGACTTGCAATTAAAGGGGGAAATGTTAGCATGCACTTAGCATTTTATACACATTGTCTGCAACACAGCAAAAGTGCTCAGCAGTGTTATTAGGAATGACCAGGAAAGAGTTTAGGCTGAATAACTAGTACCGGAGCGCTGTTGCTCAGAGATGTTAACATTAATGAAGCGGAATGTTTATGATGATCCTATCCTAAATGCTATCAAAGCAAGCAGGGATGAATTAGGCCTGTTCATTTATTTATTTTTTTTTCAGGATATTTTCAGCAAAATGTTTTTTTCTTGTTAAAATCAGCACTCCTGGAAGAACTTTTTTTTTCATTGACACGTTGTCACTGAGTATTGAAATAATTATTTCAATTTTTCTCGAACTTGTTTGTATCTTCAAAATATTATTAGGTAAATGCTAATAATTCACTTACAAATCACGTAGCGAGTGCATAACACGAGGTGAATGCATACTAGTGTGTTACAAGTGATTTAGAAAAAAAATAATACTGTGTAAATCTGTCAATGATACAATAATTAACATAGTGCTGATTTTTTTTTTTCCCTACATAAATCTGCCCCTCTTGGATTGTAACAGAAGATTATCACTTGCACATAAATAAATGTGTACAACTGTAATTGATTTGTGAGGAAATAATGGAAAAGTGAAGTTAGCAATAAAATTTTTCTTAACATTTTCATAGAGGATATTGTGAAAAAAATTTTGACTTCTCAAATTTCAGTGCCTAGAAATGAGCTTATTTAAAGTTTCCTCTGTAAATGAAATGATTTATTTATCAACCAGCCCTGAAATGACTGTTTTAGTTAAGTGGGCATATAGAATATCTTGTCTATGCATTGGGAAATAAAAAAAAAAAAAAAGACATAAAAGGAAATGGCAATAGCAATATTTTATCTTGAATTAAAGACAAAAAAAAAATCGTGAGCCATTGTGGCAGAAATCTAAATTCCCTAAGCATCTTGAGAAAATTCTAGATATATTATTACAAAATTCATCAAACTAATTTTGCTATTCATTTCTTGTGGCAGTTGTAATATACATATCAGCCTAAATAGAAAATACTGTATACAGGCAGTAAGCAATTAATAGCATTTCAATACTGAAAGTTTGGCAAACATGGTTAATAATTTTTCTTCAGTGAGGAAATGTTGCAGGTTCTTTCTGCCACTTCTTGTAATTAGGACTGTATGAGATGTAATTAAGCCCTATTATATATGTCTCACACTGCTGCTGCTTGTCTTCTTAAATCTAAATCTAAGCCAAAAGAAAAACAAACTGTTTTCTTGCATATCTTCTAGGTTGAGCTGGTTAATCATTTAAAACAAATGATTATGAAATTAATCAGATGTGAAAATACAGCTTTAGTTTTGTGTGTAGCTTGAATTTGGGGGGGGGGGGGGGGGGGGGGGGAGGAAGAAAATACAATTAGAATAGTAAAAGATGGGAATTGCATATAGATTATGCATCACTGTAATGCCACAAAGAAAATAAATCATTAGTTTGAAAGACTGGCAGACTGTGACAGCTATTTTGTATTCGGAGTATATGTGGTAGTACTATACACATCTACAATTTCAGTTGTGAAACACGATTTGTTTGTGATAATTTACATTGGCATCATTAGAAGCTGTCGTTTGATAACTTTGTGATGCAAACAAAGTGATGTCTAATGCAGTAAATTAGCATGAACATTTAGTTTTATTTTTCACAGATATTAAGCCGGTTATCATCTACTGTTACACCAGCAGTAGTATAACTGATATGGTCCTGTTCTGTATCCAACCCTTGCATCTGTCTGAATTCGGTAGGAAATGACTACCGTGTCTTCTGAATTTGGTACTGCGTTGTGTTGCTTATGATGCCATTCAGCAAACAAAGCTCTGCCTTTCTGGTTTTTGAAGGGACTGAAGTATATATTAATGCATAGACTAGTTCTTCACCTCTCTAAGGCTGGAGAGGCTTCTGAATGAAATGCTATTCAAGATCAGCTGGAGTTCTAGCATACAACCACTGATGATCAGTGTTGACTGCCTGTCTTGAAGGTGCTTTGGAAAAAAATCTTCCATTTCAGTGTTAAGTAAAAAGAACTGGCTGGGTTTATTTTGGTCATGGCTATTAAGGTCAAAACATCCCAGAGAACAGTCCTCTTCGTTGAAATGTGAGCATATGCAATAACGTTTTACGTTAGTGCAGAGCTGAGCCTAGCTAAGGGCCACAGTCCTGAAAAGTATCATGGCCCATGTACATCTTTGCCCTGATCATCCTTTGGTCATCTGGAAGGTGCTTTTTTCCCTGGACACCCTTCTAGTAGCTCCTTCCTCATACAGAGACAGCATTGCCAACTCAACCCTACAAACTGCGCTCTCCCAGCTAACTAGGTGTCTCCGTGACTTGGATTGTGTGGTGATAACCAAGTCATTTGTCTGTCTTGCCCCATTTTCCCCAATACTAAATTGGCTTTGGAAATGATTGGTTTACCTGGCAGCCAGTTGACTTCCCTAAAGCAAGAGATTTTATTCATAAAAGAAACTTTCAACAGAAATCATGTAAATAAGATACACATACAAGAGCCAGTCACCTGCCTTTCACAGGAAAATTAATTAACACATTAAATAATGCATGTCCTCATTGTAGACATCTCTGTTGGCTATGACAGAAAATCTGCCTTTGCTGGTGTCAGTATCCCCAGCCTCCACTGATCACTTGTTTCTGCGGTAACTGATCTCCTCCAACCATTTAGGCAGCAACACAGTCGCTAGCAAGCCCATGCAGCTGCATGTAACACTTCTTATGAAATTAATGCAGTAATCTTCAAATGTTCAGTGATTCCATTGCATCTGTCACATAGTGCCCCTAGCCACGCTGTATTGTAAGGGCTTAAAAATAATATTTAAAATGTGTATGTCAGAAAGCCACTAGATGTACAGACTTAGCATAATTCATTCCAAGCAATGAAATGAGGATATAGAATAGATCACGCAGTAAAATGGGAATAATCAGATCAGATTAGACCCTTGATACATAAAAGCATGAAGCTAAAAAACAAAACAAAACACAACAACAACAACAAAAAACACATCAACTAAGTATGATACTGAAAGATTATTTGAGGGTAATACTAAATACTGTTTTGTACATTCATATATAGTGAATATTTGCTTTAGCAATGGGCAAGCAGTTAAGATCATACAGATGAGCAAATACTTTAGATTATAATTAAGCTTCCATTGCAATCAGTTCACTTTTCTATTTTGTGCATTGTCTTTTTAAATGCCCATTAGTTAAAGAAATTGAAGAAAAGAAAGGAAGAGGTAAGATACAGTATTTTTTTCTAACCTGTAAGCGCTTTATCTTTTTCATGTCAGTGGTTTTTGTTTTGTTTTGTTTTCCTTGAATCCTGTAGGGGCATCCATCCTCAGCTCAACAGCCTTACCTCTGTCTGCAGTTTAGCCATTCTTATCTGGAACGGCTTTAGCCTGCATGCTTTTTCACATCCCCTTCTCACAACTCAGTGGTTTTCTCAGAAGTTTGAGCCAAGGTAACACAGATGTGTGGTTTCAGCTCTGGGCCTGGGATCATAGGCAGTTGGACCCCAAGGAAGAGGGTTACAGTTCTTATGGTAGGAAAAAACATCTTCTCAGGCTTCAATTCTCCTGTTGCTAAAATACAAGTAAACGCAGAGCCCTAGAGCAAGTCTGACAGAAATCTTTCTGACAGAATATTCTCCTTTGGAAAGAAATGCTGATCCAGTGTAACTGTAAAACTGCGTGTGGGAAACAAGGTTTCAAATGAATTTTCTATTTAAATTCATTTCTTTGGAGAACTGTGTTGACATTACTATTTTGACATCTTCTGAATAAAAGAATCCTTTTTTAGTTATTTTGAATTTGTTAGAGTCCACAGCCTAAGAAAAAGGCTAAAATGTTTTGAAATTATTTGAAAAAGTGCTCTTTAGTTATAAATCACTGTAATCTTAATCTCTTCCTGATTTGGAGGAGAACAGTTTGAAAAACCCAAAATATTTTCCCCCAATATGAAAAGTGTTTTCTACTCAGCTCTCAAGGCAACTGAAAAGTAGGAAGACTCTTGATAATATGTATTTGAAATACATGAAGAGGTCTAATCTGGATTTTTGTCTAGCAGGTGAGCGAAGATTTTGAGACAAAATTTTCTCCTTCCTCAAACAAGAAGGAGGAATCTATGTCTTGTATATGCAAACGCCAGGGCAAAGAGGCTCAGAAAGTGAGGTGTCTTTCTATTTCTTATGTTCTGTCCACCATCTTGTTTATTTGTTTTTGTTTTGTTTTTGTTTTGTTTTGTTTGTTTGTTTGTTTTTAAATGGTTTGGGGTATTTATTCTGTTTTTACAAATTTAATTATGCTTTTGGGCTTAGTTATATAAGGAAGAAGAAGAGAAAACTGGGTCACCATGAGTCTGTTTATCATACAAACACTAAATTTTTGGAAGAGGGAAATGGGCAGAAAGGATTGGCAGAGAGCTTAGGGATATGGTTTAGTGGGGACTGTTAGTGTTAGGTCAGAGGTTGTACTTGATGATCTTGAGGTCTCTTCTAACCTAGAAATTCTGTGATTCTGTGATTTGGACCTGGAGTCATGTCCTGCATTTCCCAGCCAGGTATTTGGGGTTGTCTGTGCTTTTCTGTGCTGTATGACTCAGCAAGGCCCATGGCCATAGGGGTCCATGATGGTATTTGCAAAAGGAACTGGATTGTCTATGGTAGGGCTCCTGATATGCAGGTGAAATCACTTAGCACAAGTCTAAATCTGCCATTCTTTCAGGCAAGAAGCAAAGCGTGTTTTGTTGAAACGGTCCTGTCATATTACCTTTCCCAGATAAACCCATATGGGTTATTGTTCCAGACATCAAAATCAATTAATTACATTTTTAGTCTCCAAAAGCTGAGAAGGTGTATACCTTTGGTGGACAAATACACTCATTTGACTTCTCCCAGAAGTGTTGCCAACCCAGCTAGAATCTAGGCAAGTTTGAAAACTGGTCTTGAAGGCCATCCTCATATTTTTGTAATCCATGTGCATTCATGGAGTCTACCTCTTAAGATGGAGATATTTTTCTGCTAATGCAATTTACTTTTTAACTATAGTTCAAGGAGTTTTGGTTGTGGTGTAATAAGAATATTTTACTGGAAAATTTTGCATTAAAGGTCAAGTGCTAGATAGAGTCAGTCTGAAAGAAACTGAGACCATTTGCATTAGCATCAAGACAGTTTTTTACAGTAGCTTCTATGATCTTTGCACCATTTTTGAGGACAATTACTTGGAAAAGGCATTCAGTCCTGATATTAAGACATCAAATTTCTGATACTATTTCTACTCATGGCCCCAAAGTTATGCCTCAAGAAATGATGTGCTCAGAGAACGCTGGTCAGAGTTTTGGTCCCATGCCACAAGGAGTCCCATGACTCTTTTGTGGTTGCTGCTCTATTAATAGAGTTCAGGAGGACACAGGCTGACCTGATGGTGGGAAGGGGCAGACCTATGGGCCCACACATCTCTTCATATGGTCTTGGCAGTTCAAACAGTCGTGCTTACCTGAACAGTCCCTCGGCCACAAAAGGCTCCACGTTTGACTAGATCAAAACCCTTACTGGGAAGCTCTAGGCAGGTCATATAGCCTCTCGTGTCTCAGTTGTGGTTTGTCAAGGATGGGTGCCACCCTGTGTCCTGCATCTTTTCCCTTAGACAAAACCAAGAAACCATTCAAACCAGGCCTGGATTTGACCCCATCAACATTCACTTATAAACTCTGTTACAAAATTGCTGAGACCATCTGATTTTTTGTTTTGTTTAGTGTTTTTTGTTTGTTTGTTTGTTTTTTGGAGGGGTGATGATTTAATATTTCCATTTCTTCTCACTAGAAGGAAGGAAAATTTTCTGTTGTTTTATTGTAATAGCTGTAATCCGGGCTTATAAAATACTGATCTCTGCCTCTAATGGCTAAAACGCACAATAGTTTATACACGTACTATAAGGTAACAAAGCTGAATATTTTTGTTAAAAACATGGCTCTGGAATATCAGATCTTGCAATGGATACCCCCTTGCTGATGTATTGCCCCTGGTATCACATTGGAGAAGGACCATCCTAAAACTCTTAACATTTGATGAATAATTTTTTTTTTATCAGACTAATAAGAATGACAGAATTTTCCCCCCTCATCAAATTGACCTCTTTCTACTTTCTACTGCATCTAAATATAACTCCTCTTGCTTTTCTGAGTTAAATTATGCACAATTACAGCAAAACTGTTCAGAGTTTTGTCATGCATAGTAATTTCATGATTAGTACCTAAGATGCCTTCACACTTGGGTGTTTACAAGTTGATTAAATACTTTGGTTACCTACTTGGGTAGCAGTTTTTATAAACTTACAGGATTTGTGGGGGAGCGGGGTTCATGTTTCTTTCTAATAATCTCACAGTGCTGTAGGAAAGGTAAGAACATGGGAACCTTGGCTGCAATGATGAACCAGGGAACCAATGCAACCAGCAGCTTTTCTTCTCAGCTTTGAATATCTGATGCAGTATATCCCCCCTCGGTACCTGAAGTACTGTGCTCTGCAGTGGCTGGACTATAGCTGTGTTGGGCAATTCTGCTGCTCAGAGGTATCTATACCTTCTATGTATATAGAAGGTATAGGATTGAAAAGGAAGAGTGATACAGCAAAGAGGAAGCATCAGTGTTCGCTCATCTCCTGTTGCTGTGGGAGCTCTGGGGAGGCCATGGCTCTTCTTTTGTACCAAAGCATGGGAAGGTCTGTGTTGGCAGGTAGGAGAGTTTAAAAGACCAGTGTGCTGGCACTTCTGAAATGTACTGCTTTATGAAAGTGCCATTTCTCTTAACTACAAAATCCAGAAGTGAAAGCCTGTTTTTAAAACTCCATCTTTTGCTTTCCTTAACAATGGCTACAATTCAGGCTTGAGAACTTCTTAGTCCTCCTGCCTACTGGTCCCAGCAGTTCCACGTGTTTGCTTTCTTAGGAAATTAGTGTCTCTCCTTCCCATGGAAATACGTAGTCATCACTGTTTAAAAAGGGAAAATACGTAAGAAATAAGTTGGTTTTGTTTGTTTGTTTGTTTGTTTGTTTGTTTTGGGGGGAGGGGGAGGAGTGGTGTGTAAATTGGGCTGATCTCAGCCTGTATGTGTGCTTCCATTTTCTTTTCAAAAACAAATAGCCTTTAAAGACTGAGGTTTTTTAAATTTCTCTTTCTTTCCGTAGAACAAATGTCCTTTCCAGTGCCTATGCAGGGCAGCATCAATATTCTGTACATTATTTCGTTTATGGATAGTTTACTATTACAGAGGGAAGTTCTCAAAGTGTTACTACTCCCCTTGCTGGTGTATGGTAGTAATGGCACTTCAATATTTGGCTTTCCAGCGGTAAACTGCTTGCTAGTTGAATAGATGAGAATGATTTTATGGAGATATAGAACAACATTTAAGAATAAAAGTTCCTGTCTCTTTTCTTATACCATGTGACTAATAAGTGAATAGAATGAATTTCACTTGTTTTGGGTTTTATGCACTCATGGACCTCAGGCATGTGTAAACTTGTCGGCATATTTTTCTTGTAGCTGAAACTATTTAAACAATGGCATGATAACTATTTTAGCTGGTTTGTTTTGCAGAACAATTTGTTCTTCTGAATGAAAAATTGAAAAGGTCTGTAGAAATCTTGGTAAATATTTACTGATATTGCTGTGTTAAGGGATAATAATAGTAATTAGTTTTCCAATACTTTAAAGAGGTTTTTATTTATTTATTTATTTTAACATAGTACCAGTTTTTTCCTGGCCCCATTTGACTGATGTGGATTAACTATTACCATGACCTCACTTTAAGGTAAACTCAATTTTATGACATGCAAATAGAAATGTCTATATGGTTGTTTTGCCTAGCTATGCAAACCATGAAAATAATAGTTTACAGAGGAGAGGTGGTATAATAGTTAGACTAGGTGTTTAGGGAAATGGATTTCATCAGGAACTTATTTATTTATTCATTTGAAATAACTTGCATAAAGGTAACAGAAACAGAGCAGCACTATGTTTCAGAAATTCATCTGCTACAGCCCAGAATAATGTTCTAGTCTTGGGTCTGGTGTTGTGCTGGAATAACTTGCATGTGATTTTATATAAGCAGGATGTAATTTGGTTGCTTGTTTGTCCAACAATAAAAGGCCATATGGGGTCAGACAGAAAATCTGCTGAGTAGAGTTATCTGGTCTCCAGCAGCTATTCAAAAGCAGGTTGCAAGGGAAGAATAGGGGAAAAAAAAAAAAAAAAAAAAAAAAAAAAAGAAAGGTTGGGGGGGGGGCTTGTGGTCTTTTCCTCCAGTTCTTTCACATATATTGGAGGGCAAAAATGAGGAGCCCCTAAAGCAGGGCTATAGGAAAGGTGTGGATGGCTGTGCATATAACGCACACATTCTCTAGACAGCCGTATACCCCATACAGTGAATTGGCCCCTATACCATAGAACTTGGTCTTGCAGGGTGCTCATGTGTTTCCAAGGGGATCTTGTTTGTATTGGTTTGATTATTTCATTTCAAGGGGTGGATGTGTGTCAGGAGTAGAGCCCCAGTGAGTCACTGAAACAAGCCAGGAACAGGGAAATGCATTTTGTCCATGCTCATTTCTGCAAATAAAATCAATTCAAATGAAAACTGGAGTAATGGGGGACCTAGGTCAGGGACCTGTAATGACACTCTGACTTGTGAACACAGAGCCTGAGATGTAAGATCTGAATCTCAGCCCTTTCGTTTACGATATAATGATATAATCGATTTCCTTCAGGGTGCTTTGTCACCTTCAACATGGACTGTCCAAAGGCTGAGAGGTGTTCTAGCCACATAATGACTGTGGAGGTGCCTGGCAGGGAGCTTTAGTGGGTAAGAACAGATGAAGGTTTTTCAGATAACTTGCATTTGCCCAGTGTGAATGGGGTGGGGGGCGTGTCTGTCACCCCTTCCTTCCACCCCAGCTGTCTGCCCTGTAAAGTGCACTGCTCTTGCTATGCTTCTTGCTTCAAGCAGTAGATTTCCCTCTGAGGACCATGCTGAAGCCCATTAGAGGGGGAGTCTGTTCTTTATGCCTGTTTAACAGCAGGAAGTACATTTTCAAGGCATACGGTTAAAATACAAGTTGAGACATTTTTATTGTTTGTTTTTTTTTTTTTTTTTTCCTTTTGTTTTTCCTTCTGTATGGCATACTGGAAAAAATATTTAGGATATCTGTGTCTGCAAATATTTCTGTTTGAATGGGCAATGTTGCCTCTTCTTTTAAAAAAGAATAACAAAAAAATAAACTTTTTTTTTTATAATTAAACCCCCCAAGGCTAAATATGTGTAGTTGAAGGCACTATGGGATTGTAATCCAGAAACACAGAACTAATTTTCTTGTTTTACTTTTAAATTAGTTTTTTTTTCTGTTAACTAAAATTGAAATGTTTCAATTATGAATAATGCCAGGAAGAACTAGCACACTTGAGTGGGTTTAATGAATTGCGTGTGTTCTTGCTGCTTTGTGAGCGTGTGCATGGCAGTGGAGTTTCTGAGACCTGTCACTTAATATATACTGAAAAGCATGTTTTATTTATGATGTATTAATTTTAACTATCCCAGCTTTTTTGTTTTATGAGCAGGGTTTCTGTAGAGACCTAAGATCATTTTAATATGTTCAGAAGAAATTTCCACAGCCGCTGAATTGGAGAGCTTTATGTCTCATGAAAGTGTAAGAGTAGCATGTTTCTTGTCTGCTTTTATTAGCTTTAAGAAGGCACTGGATTTTTCTGGCATGATTGAAAAAATACTAAAGAGTGTTTTATTCCTTTCTCTGAATAGGCAGCTAGTCTGCATTTATAGTCCATGGTATTATATGTCTACACTATCCATATTAGGCAGTGTCAAATATGAACAAATAACAATGTAAGCACTCTGAGAATAAAAGAAATAAAACTTGAGAATAGGTACTAACGATAAAAACATTCTCTTTTTTTTTTGATGGAAATGTAAAAGGTTAAATTGTAATTTGGATCATCGTAGAACTGGTTTCTGTTGTTTTTAAGTAATCAAAATTTCCTCAGGAGTTTTGAACTTGCTTCAGTACATTTCTATGTTGTCTGCATTTGAAAAATCTGTCTCTTTTGCCATGTCTTTTTTGCTTTATGGGCTGTTCTTTATATTCTGTAAAAAATGCTTACTAAAAGGCTGTATTTTAAGACTGCAATTTAATGTTCCAGAGGAAAATAGGAGTATTTTTTGACTAAAACCCCAATATTACAGTAACTTGTGAGCACACAGAACTGCTTTTGTAGCTAACATCATTGATTATGAATGCAAAGACAGTGAGTGCAGCAAACCAAATTAATGTGGTAAGGTTATTACTTCATTAGAAAAAAACAAACAAACAAAAGAAAAACAACAAACAAACAAAAACAGAAAAATGTATTTCATGTTCATTAAGTGTGAAGGGGGAAAAAAACTGCTTTCACAGAAGTTACATCCTCTTAAAAATTAAAAAATAAAAAAGCATACTAGAAAACAGTATTACGTAAAGTAGTTTTGTTGGTGATCTGTTCAAAAATTGCCCAGAGCTGTTTTACAAAGTGAAGTGTAATTGTTGCTGTGAGATTCTTCACATAAATAAATAAAAATAAAAATAAAAAGCCACCAAAGGCTACATTTGATAAAATGTGAGAATTCCTATTTACAAAACAGCAATGAATAGCTTTGAAGCAGCATCTCCAGATCTGGTCACCTGTGCATATGGAGTGTGCATGCTGTGTGTATATGTGTGTGTGCACCCAGTTTTAATTCTGTATTAGGAACAGTTTGTGAACCTTCAGCTTTCACCTTAATGGGTAACAGTACAAAATAAAGCCAATGGTGTGCACACCTTGCAGACATCTTTACTCCACATGTGAGTGGCTGTTACAGGGAAACTTTCCCTCAGGGGTCTGTCGTGGGACCAGTGCTGTTTAATATCCTTATCAATGATGTAGACAATGGGATTGAGCGCACCCTTAGCAAGTTTGCAGACGACACCAAGCTGAGTGGTGCAGTTGATGCAACAAAAGGAAAGATGTCATCCAAAGGGACCTGGACAAGCTTGAGAAGTGGGCCCATGTGAACCACATGAGGTTCAATGAATCCAAGTGCAATGTGTGAAACCTAGGTTGGGGCAATCTCAGGCATGAGCACAGACTGGGAGAAGAACTCATCAAGAGCAGCCCTGCAGAGAATGGAAAGCTTGGTAGATGGAAAGCTTGACGTGAGCCAGCAGTGTGTGCTTGCAGCCCAGAAGGCCAACTGCATCCTGGGCTGCATCAACAGACGGGTGGCCAGCAGGGTGAGGGAGGTGATTGTCCCCCTCAACTCTTCCCTTGTGAGGCCCCACCTGGACTGCTGCGTCCAGCTCTGGGGCCCCCAGCACAAGAAGGACGTGGGGCTGTTAGAGCAGGTCCAGAGGAGGGCTGCAAAGCTGATCGGAGGACTGGAGCACCTCTCCTGTGAAGAAAGGCTGAGAGAGCCTGGGATGTTCAGCCTGGAGAAGAGAAGGCTCCAGGAAGACCTCATTGCAGCTTTTCAATACTGAAAGGGAGCTTATAAAAAAGATGCAGAACAATTTTTTTGCTTGGGACTTTGAGCAACCTTGTCTAGTGGGTGGCATCCCTGCCCATGGCAGGGGGTAGGACCTGTGTGATCTTTAAGGTCCCTTTCAACCCAAGGCATTCTATGATTCTGTGATTCTATGACTGGTCTGAGGTGGGCTTGACCATTTGGTGTGATATTTTTTGAGAGGAACACATTGCAGGGCTAGCTCAGAGTTAATTCTTCTTTCTACTTATGCAGAATCACCACGCAGTGACAGACAGCTCTTAGAAGTGTATCCGGTCATTGGCTATTGTAATTTAACTCACCACTTTTTTGAGTAATAGGAATACATTGAGTTACAGGAATTACATTGGCTTTGATGCTACCTGTGCAAGAAAAGACTAATTGAAGCATTTGGAATTATGTTTTGAATGAATAAGTCTGCTTTTAAGCTAACAATTTTGTTTGTTTATTTATTTATGAGATAGTGTATGCTTGACTGTTTTGCTTCGTTTTCTTTAAAAAGCAATGTTTGAGATACTGATTATCGGAACTATGCAAGGCTTGGAAGTGTCTGTGAAGTTATTTGTAATTGGACATTGTCACTAGGGGGCAGTTAGTCACACAAAATTAGCTGTAGGTGTTTGGTTTTGCTTTTGTTTTGTAAAAGTTTCTTCAAAATATCTTTTAAAAAAATCTGTTGATTTTTGTACCGATTGAAGAGTACGAACATATAAATACCTGCTAACACAGAAAAGTTTCAGGACAGTGATCTGCAGTTAAATGTTTCCTCTGGGATTGGGGATAAAGGGTAAGGCAAAGGAGAGGCTACAGTGTGCAGGATTTAGCACGTAATACACTCAGGCTAAAAATATACTAAAAGGCTGCTCAATTAGTATTAATTTAATTAATAAAAACGAAGTGGAGCAAATGATCGTATTTAGCAGCAGGAGAGAAAATAATCACAAACACAGTTACATTTCTTTTGAGTACTAAAATCTCTCTGCTATAGTTTTAAAAAGGCAAAACCTCCTTTTGTTGAAAACAAACAAAAAAATACACAGAGCCTCTACTCACACATACCCATCAGGAAACACCTAGGACGCCCACTGGAGTGCATGAGGGCTTAAAATCCTTGGTGCTTCGTGGTATGTCACATCTAGATTCACTGTGTGTTGGTGGTTTGTGTTGTTGGACCCCACTCTACCCCAGTCGGCTTCTGATGGGATGGTTAATATGCACTGGAGGCACATTGGCAGCTCCCTGTATACAAGTAAGTTGGCTTTGTGCCAATAAATACTATGTTTTGCCTACCAGCTGCATGCCATGCCTGTGAGAATTTGCCACAGGACTTCTTTTCTCTGTACCCCTCTGATGGATAAACAATCACAGAGGGCTGGAAAAGTGCTCCAAGGAGTGTCCCAAGCCTGTGGCTTTGCTGTAGTCTCTCCTGGCTGTTACTGCCAATCACAGAGAATGAAGAAGGCACTCAGGGACCCTATCTGCCAGGCCAATGTAATGCTAAGGCGTGCAGAATGCAAGTATTAGCTTACACATGCTTTCAACGGGCACGGCATGCAGTCGTGTTGCTGTGCTTCTGTGTTGTAGGGCTTGTTTGTCAGTGTTGTGCTCAGCTCCTCGCCAAAGCTTGCTATAGAAGGCCTTGGTCTGGTGTTACCTGTTTTTATTTTAGGTGCTGTTGGCAGTCTGACAAGTTAAGTTGTCAAATGTGTCTGCTGTAGTGAGAGAGGTGTCAGGGGTGAATGAATATGCCATATATGTGAACCTGAATGAGACCAGGAGCAGGAGGGGACAGTAATGCCAGACCACTAGTGACAGAGCTCTGGGAAGGGGGAGAAGCAGTGACAAGGACCTACCATGCTGGCAGCATGATTTATTTATGTATTTTAAGCTGCATTGCCTCAAATGAAGTCTTTAGAAACATCTTTACAACAAAGCTTTGAAATTCAGATGGTTTCAGAAATAGGTAGCTAAATGTCTATGTGGGCAATTATATTTCCTGTATGTCCTGTATTCTTTGAGGGAATGCTACTGTATTACATTGTGGAAGACCTGCAGGTGGGATATTAATGTTCCATCAGATAGGAAAGATGCAGGGAATCATGACAATGTATTTTAGAACCATTGCTTATGATTAAGGGACATGCATACCCAAAGCTACTGCATTGCCTTTGCATCTGTGGACTTGTGATCGGGTCTTTCAGCAGGGGTTTTGTCCCTCCACAATTAGACATGCTCACACTTTCTATTCTGTAGTTCAGAGGGAAGCAGCATGAGAATCCAGAGGTTAGTGCATATAATAATAAAAAGTGAGAAAATAAATATGCTGTGGATTCTTTATAGCTAAGGAAATTCAAACAATTTATCTTTAGCACAATTTGGAATTAAAAATGCAAATCAGACATGATAACTGTGGATTATTGTAATATTGCTTAGGCTGGGTGATAAGTCAAGGCTACTGAGGCAAACTTTTCCTGGAACTCCATTCATGGTGCTGGCTATCTACTCATTAAAACTTTGTCTTTTATGGTTCAGTCTTATCTGTGCAGGCATCAGGATCTGCCCATCTGTAGTATGTGCCGGGTGCTTGGATGGCCCACGTAAGTGTTTCCGTGCTGGGATTGTATTACAGGACCAGGATTTATGGGCTGAAATTCCTTTTTCTCTGTGTGTCATGATGAACTTCACTGCAGCATACCTCCTGCTGCATTTCCTGGAAAGATAAGGTGGACACCTGAATTCACAGTTCCAATGATTGAATGTTATTAAGGGAAGCTGAAAATTAGGTTTCGTAAAATATCTGCACCACTTGTAATGGCATTCCCTTGTGTAGCTTGCAGCCTAGAAGGGAATAGCACTTCTGATTCCAGTAATTTACAAAATAGATTATGACCAGCTTAATTGTGAGGCTGAGAGAATTTCAAAAAATTAGAAAGTGAAGTTCTGTGTGCTTTTTTACTTCTCATGCATTTTAAGCAAAGCAGGTAGAGGGCACTAGGTGCTAACATTCGGGCTATCTGTTCCATTGTACTGGTTGTGGGCAAATCACTTTGCTGGTCTTCAGCTGTGATTGTAGGTAGCCAGATTTTTACATTGGAGTAACCTGGGAGCACTCACACAATCTATTAAAACAACTCAGCAGTTGGAGTTGTAACATCTTAAACTACTAAAAGTAGGCCTCCTGCTAGGACTTAGAGGCAGTGTGAGAATACTACAGACATTGATTCAGGGGTTGTCCGTGCAGGTGAAGTTTAGAACTGACACCTGGCTTTGACAGCTGAGACATGTATTGTTTTGTGTGGATTTTGTTTTTCATTTTGAAAATAAATGAAGAGAGAGGCATTATTTGCCATGAAAATGAAACTCTAGAGGAAGAGAGAATTCATCCTGTAGAAGGAGGAAAGCCATAGGAGCTGTACTGTATGAACAAAGCTTAATTAAAATATTAATTAAATTAATAAATTAAAAATATATAGTATTTAATCAATGCAGTATAATTAGAGGCAGTGTTTAAGAGTTGTTATGATGACTGTGGGGCTATTTGTATTCTTTAAATGGATGTCTGTTTTATGAACAAAAATCTGAACAGCTCAGTTTGTTTTTTTTTTTTTTTAAAAAAAAAGTCTCATGTTTTTCCCTAGTGATTTTTGTTGAGTTCCAGGGGAGCAGAACCCCAAAAGCCAACAAATTGACAGGTGGTAAATATATATATATATTCATATATATATATATATATATATATATTCATTCATATACACATTCTTGTAATGCCTCCTAAACACATGATGTTGCCAGTGTGTGACCTAGGAGAATGGTCTGGTGTTAGCAAGTGGCTAAGGGTGCTGCAGTTCAACCCCCTGCTCTCAATACACTTTCTGTGTAACTCTGGAAGTCTGTTTATTGCTAAGCTTTGCACACAGAGCATAATACTTTTAATATTCAGTTAGTCTTTCTTTCCTTTTCCTTGGAAATTCATTTAAACACACAGCTCAGTGAGAGAGGTCAACACCACCCTATGTGAGGAGAGCCTGGTGGTAGGGCATTCCCACATAGCAGGAGGCCATCACTGTGCCCCTTCCAAAAAGGAAGGATTTTCATGCTCTTCCATGTTTAAGGTCTCCCATGTGTGCTTTAATAACAAAACTGTAGGATAAAAAAAGGGCCTTGTGCTGAGATCTTGGTACCTGAAAGCAGAACAAGTAGAGAAGGAATATTTTGTTTGTGGCACCTAGAGGAACTTTGGTATTTCCAGGCTGCTTCACTGCTCAGCACTGCCAGAGTTTAGGCATAGTCAATGGGCTTTACCTGCCCAGGGATCAAGAACTGAGAGTGATTTCACTTGTTGTCTGGTGCACCCCACTATTGAGAGCTGTATGAGATACGAACCTGACTTCACTTGTGTCTTGCCTGCCTGCCACCACCTGGGCATGTCACTAAGATGTGTTGGACTTGCCAGCTGAAGGTCTCCAAATGCTGAAGTAGTTGAAACTGGTGCCTTTTTTTTTTTTTTTTTTTTTTGTATTATTTGATTTTTTGTCTTGTGTTGTTGCACATAAAAACAGCAATACTAGGTCAGACCTGGTCTCTGTCTTGCTCAATATCCTGACAGCAGTGAAACCTCCTCACATTACTTTCCCAAACTCCAGCAGTTTGTGTTTCAGGGACTTCCTGTGCCAGAGGTGGTTTCTGTTTGCTTATCAGCCCCCAAAGGATTTCCCGTCTCTCAGCTTGTTCAGTTGTCCCCTGAATCCATGTAAAGTTTTAGCAGCCGTAACATCCCCTGACGAAGAGTTCCCAAGTTTCCTTTCCCAGTTGCGTGGAGAGCTGCTTCCTCATGTTTGTTTTGAACCTGCCATCTGCCTGCTTCATCCGATGCCCCTGGCCTTGTGTTAGAAGAGGCAGCGAACAGTCAGTTCTGATTCACCCCTTCCATGTCACTTATGATTTTGTAGATCTCTATCATATCTCCTCTGGATCATTGCTTTTCCAGGTTTCATAGTGTTGCTCCTTGTAAGCCACTCTATGCTTTCAGTCCACCATCTTACCCCCTTTCATTCTATGCCATTCCTGTCTCATCATTCACACGAGTTGAAGGATCAGAATTGCATGTAATATTTAAGACATGGGTATGTGTATACAGTAACACAACAGTTCCTTTGTTTTTCCAGTAGTCTTCAATTTGCTTTCTCTAGCTTGTGAGCACATAGCTGGCATTTGTGTAGTTTAGCCACCCCAGTATCTCTATCCTAAGTAGCAAAGAGTCCTGAACTCAGTTCATCATCCATCACTCTTTAAAGTAAAAATGTTTTTCTCTGCTTTGCATCAATTTGCAGAAATTGCACTTCACATGTCACTGGATTAGTTACTTACTCTTGTCCAAAGTTCTTTAGCCTCTGTCATTTCTACACCTTGCTCAGGTGTAAAAATAGTATCAGCAACAGCTGTGGTCATCTCCCTGTGCAGTCCCTTTCTTGTGTGATTTTTAAGAACATACTGAACATCTCTGGTCCTTTCTCAGCCTCCTGCCGGATTCTGCTTCTGACTTTCTTCCACAGTGAGAAATGACCATTAATTCCTATGCTTTGTTTGCTATCTTTTAAATATTTTCCAAATTCATGCAAAGATATTCTCTCTAATTCTGTGCCTGTTAGGTTACCTTAAAAAGTCTTGTGTGAGAGATTATCAAATACCTTTTGGAAATCCAAATAGACAGTGTGTCTGAGTAGAGGAGGAAAAAAAAAAAAAAAAAGAGTCCCATACAATGCAAGCCCTGAAGGAAAATAACAGGCAGACAAGAGACTTGTTATTGTTGCTCATCTGAACTGTTCAGTCATTTGTGACAAATATTGGTATTCTGGTGCTGATGGTTCAGTAGCAGCTGAACAGATGAGGGCTCTGAGGATTTGGATTTACAGCAGGTTTATGCGGATCCACATGTGAGCTTCCTCAGAAGGGGACTTCTCCTTGCCCCCTCTGTCATCCCCAGCCATGCGTCTCCATCCATACAGCCCATGTGGCTTTTCTGAGCTGAGGTGATCAAAAATCAGCCTATTAAGTAAGATGAGGATTTTTAGCTGATTTGGGTCTGTGATATGTCTTGACCACACAATGCAAGGCCACTAGTACTGTCGTAACGGAGGAGGAAAAGCACGTCACTGTGGCAAAAGTGCTCTCCATTTTTGCCAGGCTTGAAGCAGTTTAGACCAGTCATGAAACCAAACACTAAGAAAAGTTGTGGGTCTGTAGTTTGTCTCAAGGGGTAATTTTACTAAGATAATTTGTATATTGAATATTAGGAGATGGTTGTGTGATGCTGTTTGGTTTTCCTTTTCCAGCAAAGAACTTGGCATTAATGGAATTTATCCCAGTTTCCATTATTGCAGTGACAGACTGTTGTAATTTTTACTGTATTGGACTTGACTTTCAGGCTATGTAGTAGGAACCGTAGGTGTCTGTATTTTTTTCTGTGATTCTGGGAGATGATTGTCTGTAACCAAGGGGGCAAAAAATGTGGACTGTTGAAAGTACAGACATTACTGATATGTTTGTATGAACAGAAGAAATCTGAAACTCTGAGTTGTTTGCAGCTCTGCTGTTTCAGAGTCTCCACCTATATACCTAATTAACTATCTATTTAAAAATGCTGCTCACTCCTTTCACTCCCTACCAGCAACATAAGGACACAAAATTAATTTTTCTGAAGATTTGTTCCTCATTATACCTACAATACTTGCACCTAGCCTTTATACTGTAAACAATCCAAAGTATACAAATCACTTTAATTATAGCAGAAGGTCAATATGTTTGTGACGCCCAAAAGTTGTTGGGGTGTGTGTGGAATGCTCAGTTATCACATTTTCTTTTTTAAATCCCTTACAAGGCATGAAATATAGTCCTATAAAATTGGATATTTTACTATTCACAAACTATTTAAGTAATATCAATTGGAGTGGCTTTAGTCCAATATACTTTCTGATCTGAAGAGAATTTTTCCATGTTGCCATTGTATTTCTATTCACATTATTTAATTAGATTTTATATTAAAAAAAAACAGTTATTAAAAAAAAAAAAAAAGTAATAATAGGCTAAATAGAAATATGCCTTTTTTCCTTAATCTGTGGAAATACAGGAAGACCTTTCCCCTGCAGTTAGCAGTAAGCCAATAGTATGTTAAGTTTTGTTGATAATCAGACACAATATTGACTGAGTTCCCCTGCCAGAAGGAAAGAGAAATGTCTCATCCTGAGTGCTCAGTTCAGTAGAAAGTAGTAATTTACATGTGAATAATGGTACCATATTATGAATATGTCACTTAGCACTTGCTGAAGCTTCTTTGGTCAGTAATTCACATTGCTGATTCATGTCAGGCACACAGGAATTTTTTTTTAAATGCCTGGAAAAGAATACAGTTCACTGGGGAGATGTGAAATATGTAAAAGTGGTGAGCTTTTTCATTCATAAAAATATATTTTAATTTAATTACTTAGGAATTCTGAAAGAGTTCTTTACACTTTCTTGCCCTTGCAGAAGATGCATTAATCTTGCCCTCAGTTTGGGGTACTGTCACTGCTGTCAGTAATAATGTATACCCATGGTCTGCAAACCAGAACTGCGTAGACTTGTCTCTTAAATTAGTCCGTCAGCCATTGTGATTTTAGTTGTAAAATTCTACTTCCCCTTATTATGCACGTTACATCCTACAGTGACAAATGGGAAGATTACTTAATTTGTTTTCTGAGAGCTGCTATGTAAATAGTATGCTGTATGGTCATGTTCTTCTCGTAGGTCTCCATAAAACTGCACCTGCGCATTTTATAGTTGCAAATTGTACCACGGTATTAGCTTTTGTGTGCGTACATATGGTCCTTTGCAAGCAGCAGAGGACAGAGAAATATTTTGGGGGGACAGAGAATACATGTGTGTGCAAAAGCTGCAGATGTGGTTTTAAAGCCCACCTGAGAGTTTACCTTCTGTGTGTGAAAAAGGTGCACTCTACCTAAGAACAACTCCTTAGCCTCTGCCTGAGTGATCAAATTGATACACTGCATCATTTAGGCTGTCGCCGTTGGGGTACCTCACAGTTTCTGGGCACTGGATGCTACCTTACTGCTGTTATTTTTAGTCTCTGTTTAATTAAAAGAAAACATCTAACCATGTTTTCGGTGGCATATGTGAGATCAGTTTTCATAATTATTTCTCCACCTGAACTCGATTCATCACCCCTGCCTCTTCCCACTTTTGAGCACTGCCAATACCAGAGTTGGCACAGCAAGGATGGTATCTAGAGGGAGTAACAGTGGAGATTTCTAAAGTAAGCAAAAGCCTCCTGCCAAAGCAGAGTATGGTGCTGTTTGTAAGGCTTGGAGCATCAGGGTGTTTCACCTGCAGGAAAGGAGGTGGTTGCAATTAGTGTACATGCAATATACGCTCAGTTGCTACTTGGCTGGAGAAAGTTAGTGGTTGGGCATATTACAAGCTCGAGCTGCAGGTTTGTCTTTAAAGATATTAAGCATACAAGGTTTTGGTTTGTTTGTTTTTCAAAAGCCAAATTATGGCTTAATGTAGCAGTATTATATTCTTTGCAGACTGGGCATCAGAGTTGATTTTGGATTATTCATCTCATAAGATTCTGATTAAATAGCTCTCTCATGTGAATTTTCTTTGACTTCTATGCATAGATTATTATATAACTTTTTTTCCTAGTCCACTCTCATTCCAATATGGAGGATACAGTTTGAATTGTCATGTTTGAAGAACATATTCAAAGAACATGGCTGAAATGTTTTTTATATGTCTGAGGAGATTTTCCTGTTAAGGTTTGCTTGTACATCAATATGGGCTCTTCTTTCAAGGAACTCCTTAAAATATTACCCGTTCACT
The DNA here is from genome assembly GCF_964211825.1 of Aythya ferina. NCBI lineage: Eukaryota > Metazoa > Chordata > Aves > Anseriformes > Anatidae > Aythya > Aythya ferina. Next base: position 118,382,154 of record NC_140297.1, read on the forward strand.
ATCTTTAAAAATAAAAATAAAATAATAATAATAATAATAATAAAAAAAAAACCCTAAAGCTATCTATGAAGAAAGACAGCTATAGCTGTTTAATTTAGCTCTGAACTCTAATGTGAACCTGAGAATCTTCTTTCTAGCAATAATAACTGAGCTTGCATGATCTTTTCAAAGGATGGAGAAACTGTGGGACGAGGAGGTTTTACAGTGCTCTAGTCACCAAGAGTTGACTCAAATTACAATAAGAAAATAAGTAGTCTTACTTGGTAATATAACTTTATTTGGTAACATTTCAGTAATGTAGTCACAAATGGCAAGCGTTAGAACTGTGTATTCTCATAATAGTTCACATATCAGAAATCAACTACTTTGATTAAGCAGTGTTGTCAAACTATCCAAATCCATTTGAGAACCAAATCTGCAGCAGCGGTTGAGCTTCCCACCCTCCTCTCTCCCCAGCTTCTTATGACTAGCACAAACCTGAACCTGTGTGCATCTTGGATTCATATTATATTCTCAGTCATAGGTGACCTTTAACAAATGGCTTCCTATAACTATAGCTGAATTCAAGCTCTAGAGTTGGTCGTGAAAGGTCATATTATAGTTATACAAAACGTAGATAAATTTGTACTCATTGCAGCTCACTGATTGCTGCAGGTTTTTGTTTTGAATCTGACCAATCTAAATGCAGAGCTGTGTATAAGGAAAGGTTATATTTGAGCTTTGTTTCTTTTCTCTTTTCTCCTCCTAATTTTCTCTCACTATACAATTATCCTGTAGATAATATTTTAGTTTTCCAGTTGTTAAGGTTCTGTTTCGAAGGGCTATTTCACCTTTTCCTCCATCCCCACCCCTCTCTTTCTTCAGTCATGGATTAATTGCAAATTCTCATGCATGTAACCTTCCTTACAAATGTGAGCACTGTCTTTCTGTAAGTGTTGCATTCTCATTGGGGAATATTTTGCTTTGAAATTGAATAATTTCAGTGAAGTTATTTGAGGCCAATGTGCTAAGAGCGTGCCTTAGAGTGGCATATTTAGACCTTAAACAAAGAAACATGGCAGATTCAAAGTACAGTTTGTTTATGTTGGCATAACTCAGAATGAGTAGTAAATTGAAAGAATATTTGCTCTCATCACCACTGGTCACTTCCTGGCCTTATGTTGTATAGACAATTCATCTTTTTTATTTCTGAAATACAGAAACTGTAGACTAAAGCTTCCCATGGAGACTTTGCTGTGGGACTCTACTTTGTAATTAGTGCCAAGAAGCTGGATTTTTCCACCCCTGTTTGGGCTTGCTGCATGCTTGTCTTTCATGCCACTGCTTCTGATTCAGACCAGAGAAGCTTTGTAGCTCTGATGTTTGTGGTGCAATGATCCTAGCAGGTGAGTCAAAAAAAAAAAAAAAAAAAAAAAAAGAAAAGAAAAGAAGAAAAAAAAGAGGCTCTGTGTGCATAACTATGTCGAACTTTGTGTGCTGCTTGCCTTTGGTACTGGTGCCTTCATCTTCATATACGATTTCCAGACCATTCTAATTAAGATTGGATGGGCATGGTATGCTTCACAGCTGGACTTTCACTCATTTTCACTACAAGTGAAAGACCAGCAGCTGACCTTCTCTAATGTATGCCACACTGAACGTCATGAGTCCATATGGCTTTGCCTCAAAATAGTTAATTTGACTAAAATTTTCAACTGTGGTCACATTCCTTGTCTGGGTGGGGACAACCATATGTTCTTAATGTGAACAGAAACCAAGCAGGAACCAAAACCAAATCCAAACTCCTGCAATGTTTTAGCCCTACTGTCAGTGCAATGCAAAGCTTCAACTGCCTAAGGCTATACCAGGATATGTTAAAGATGCAGCAGTATGTCCATGGCTCTATTTCTGCATGGGGTCCATGAGTATGTACACGCATGCACTAGTTACTCTTCATGGTCATGGTCTTTTCCTTCATGACAGCTCTTAGATTGGTTCTGGCATAGTAAATGCCAGATAGTTTCCCTTCAGTGGAAAGAAGTCAAGGGCAACTATCTCTCATTTAGCACACACAAAAAAAAAAGAGCCTTAACATAGGAAGCTGCAGTGGACCAGCTGACGGGTGGAAACAGATTGTTTTGTGTCAAAGCCCAGAAACCCACTTAGTGGAAGATGATCGCATAAGCAATTGAGCTCAACAGTGGAGTGTAGTTAGAGAGACATTTTAACAGATGGTGATCTATGCTTTAAATGATCACTATATAAAGCACTATACATACCTAGCAATATGAAAGTGGAGGCTGGTGGTCCATCTGATTGAAAAAGCAATGAAAATGAAAAAGCGATGGCCCGTGCAGTGTGAGAACTGAGGCAGTTTCTACCTGTCATTTGGAACACTCTGTGATGGAGTTTGAGGAAATGCATCTGCTAAGCCATAAATAACTGATTTTGTCTGCCTAATTGCAGATGAGTAAGATTCCGTAGTTTGCTCCATTTGGTTCCTTAGGAGAACAGGAATCGGAAAACCTTGTGAAGTAGTTAGATAAAAAAGAAAGCACTTCAAAGCAGTTGCATAATGAGCTGTAAAACAAAATTGAAACAAACTATTCTTGTTGCTGGATACAGGATGAATGCCAAATAGGCATTCAAAATAAATATACTACATTGAGCTGGAAACCGTCCAAAGCATGATATCAATATCATGTTGATCTTAAAACCAAATACATCGTCTGGCATGTTTCCATTATCTCAAATCTTCCATCCTTAAAGGAACAAGGTGACAAACCTTTACTTTCCATTTTCCCAGAAATACAAAGCAACAAATTAGGAGAAAACTGCTAGACAGGCCTGCCTACTAATTATTTTAGTGGAAGTACTGGCAATTCGTTATTATTTGAAAATATTTGTCAGTGCTGATGAGGTAAAACGCCAGATTTTTAACTTATTTTCTGATGTTTCCTTGCCATAAGTACAGATATACAGTGTTTGTCAGTGCAGAATCAGGCCCAAGAATATATTTATATTGCACACTTCCATCTTTTCTTATGCACAGAATTAATGAATGAAGGTCCTCAATCCTATTAAAATTAATGTTTCTTTATCATACCAGGAACTTTTTTTTTTTTTGGGGGGGGGGGGTTCTCTTTGTTTTGAATTTGTTAGGTGGAAACTGAACGGTGTATTTTAATCAACACAAGACTTTTGACTACTGGAACTTGCATAAATGTTTAGTTTCCCAGGGTCCTTTGAACCTCCAAGAGAACAGTTCTGCATCCTTATTAGAGACTGACAATTAAAGGTCTGTTTTTGTATCAAAAGTAATCATGAAAAATTAACTGGGGAGACCTTGGAATGCTGTGAGAATTTCAGTGTTTTGAGATGGCCAACTTTCCTTCATTTGCTTCAATCAGTATCAACTTGAGCTTCTTTTTATGTTTCCTACTGCCAGGGCAACTTATGAGTTGGCATTGTGACAGCTGAGGATTATGCAATACCATGAAGATGTGATTAATACATTTTAGGCCACCGTAATCATATTCAGTTGCATAATTATCACAGAGGTGCAAAAATAATCAAAAGTAGGTTTTGAAGGCAATGCTGTAAGTTTTAGTTTTCCAAATTCCATATTAGGAGGAAAATATTATGTGTATCTGAAGGAGCTGTGTGGCTTACAAGTCCTGGAGATTCTGCAGCTAATTTATAGGAAATGTATGTTTTTGTCCTAAATATTTAAATCATCCTGCCAAATTGAAGGCTCTGTCAGAAGATAATCTGTTAGTGCCACACCTCCTCAGTTAAAAGTCAGAAAACTAAATCTGAGTGTTTCTTCTTCAGGCTCTGGCGCCATTAGAAATTGCTGCAAAAATTTGTCAGAAATAAGTGGCTTGGTTTCCTTTCACTGTTCCAGTAGGATAGGAAACCAGTAATGAAAGGGGCATGGATCATAACAAAATAGGTTGCATATGTGTTTATTTAGGTCTATAAAAATAAAGTAAAATCCAAAGCTGTTAGTGTTTCTGTCACGAACTGGAAAAACAAAATTAAATTGATATTAGAATATCAAATTCTCTCTTCAAAACTGATTTCCTTGTAGTGCTGTTCCCCACATAGCTATGTGAATATGGCTGTTTCAGATTATGAATATGATTGTTTCAAGGCAAGGCTGAGGGTCCCCCTCTTGTTTAAAGAATAAATTAGGATTTGATTTTGGGGAAGAAAAAAAAAAATAAATCCTTTGTTGCTAGGACTTGTAGCAGTCACGTCACATAAATTGTCAGATCTGTGTATTTAAGGAGTTTTACACTCTAATTAAATGCAGTAGTAGTCTTTTGCCTTTTTAAATGAAACTTTTTTTTCTTTTGCTATATACTTAGGGAACAAACATGCTGTCATAATTCCTCATGTATCCAACTATTTGAACATAAGAAACAGCATCAAGCTGTTATTTGTTCTGTTGGAGTGTGCTCATATTTCTAATCAATCTTTTGTACCCGGTGATGTTAATTATATTTGAGCTGGAAGTAGTTTAACATTAAAAGGAATTACAGCAGATTAATCTGTAAACCTGCACAAATATCACATTCCTTTGTATGGAGGTAAGCAGGGCACAGTGTGCATAATTACGCACTGTTCTCTGAGTAGGTTGGGAGCGTAAGGCTGAGGAGTTGGTGTTGCAGTTCCTTGTGACAGCATCAATTATGACATGCTCTTGTGTCTTACAGTGGTCAGTTACATTGGAAAATGTACTCTGTTCCTTTCAGTAAGGTAATCTTCCATATTGCAAGAACAAATAAGCAAAACATTGAAAAATCCACCTTGCTCTGGAAGCAGGAATCAGTGTACTAATTAGTGGATGGAAATACAGATAAATCTTTTAAAGAATGTTTGCTGTAAGGTTGTTTTTTTTTGTTTGTTTGTTTGTTTTTTGTTTTTTTTTTTTTTTGTTTGTTTGTTTTTTGTAAAATGACACAGCTTGAGGACAACACAAGAAAGCCATTTATGTAAATCATCTAAAACCACATAAGGGTAGTGCTTCACACTTTTTGTGATTGGAGAGACCAAAAAAGAAAAAGAAAAAAGTATCACTAAAAATTATTCTGGGGAGGTTTATTTCTCCAGTTCTGGGTTTCAACAAATGATTTGTCTCATTTGTACCAGTTTAGCTTCAGTTAGAGTGGCAGGAGAGCAGAGCCTCAGCAAGTCCTCAGAATTCCAGTTTGTACTGGTAAATACATGTCTTCTGACTCAAAATATCAGTGGAGTGTAGTTGTCTATGATGGAGACTGTTTGATATGCTTGTGTTGTCAAGATAGCTGGTCAAATAGCACTCCTGAGCTGAGTTAGGAACAGTTTGTCTGATGACATGTAGGAAGAAAAAAAAAAAATTCAGGAGAAGCACAGGATAAGAACAACCCATTCACATTGCAGAAGACATGTCTCTTGGACTACACTGACTACCAGCTGAGCAACTTCCTTATAAATTTCCAGATGGCAGTAAATTCCCCAATTAATTTGATGTTCATGCATCCATTCATCTTGTACGAGCTGCTGTCTCACTGCAGTGGCTCAGGAAAAGCTGTTGTAAATTTTGAATTTAGTGTTGAAGGTCTATGGGTAATGAAACATCTGGCAGATCTCAAGAATTATATGAATGTCATGAGCCTAATGCAGGTGTTACCTCTGGGACTGCCTGGCCTGTTCTGCCAGTTCTGGTTTAATTGGTGTCCCATTGCCTCGTGTCCTTTGGATTTGGACCTTTCTCTCTAACGGAGCCAGAGAATGATGACAGTAACCACAAGTGATAACAAAGCACCTAAACAGAAACATCCCTCTCAAAGTTAAGGGTAAGTTAGGTAAAACACAGATTAGTGACTAGTCATACTAAAAGTCATTTTAAAATAAAAATAAAATAAAAAGCAGGACAGACAAAAGTTGGTTATTTCAATGACAAAGCCTTCTACTGCCCTACTTTGACAGCTGAAAGCTTGAACACCTTTCAGTGTTGTAGGTGTTACTAGGTTGTGCCTTTAAAAAATAAAATTAAATTAAAAAATACATATGTAAAAATATTTTTAAGCTGAATTCTGGAGGGACATTTTTATTTAGTAGTTGCTGTTTTTGAAAGAATGTCCATTTTAAACTTAATTATGATCTATTACAGTGAGGAAGGGGGAAATAAAAGACTATTCATGCTAAGGAAAATGAAGGTGTTGTTTCATGTGTTCATGATGTTTTTTTCCACTTTTTTTGTAGCTCTTCACCTTAAAACAAAAGTACAGGACACATCAGGACTTTGCAGACTTCCTGAAATAATGGTGCCAATTTATTTCCACCCTAATTTGCAGCATCTCTGTTTTTATGGATCTTGGCCTCTTCTGAGCGTAACTGCTGACTATGCCAAATTCATGTAGTTGTTTCATGATGAGGACAAGGATCATCTAGTGAATAAATGGAGAACACAGTATTCAATTTGCTGTTGACCTTGAATTTGATCTCCCTCCTGTCCTTAACAGCCTAGTCAATGTCTGTCCTATTTAACCCATGTCATCATTGCTGGTATATCGTGCAGACACTTAAGCAACTGCCTTCTCCTTGATACTGTTGTATTTAAATTGGAAAAAAAAAAAATACACAAATTCATCTTCACTTTTTCCTTAACTATGTCAAAAGTGGCCAGGCAGGTCTTTCCCAGTCTTTGTGTCCATTTTTATATTTGCTTGAGGTAGAAACCACAAGTTTGATTGATAATGCAATTTGCATCTTGAGGCATCACTGGCAATACAATGGCATGAAAGGCTACTCTCACGGAGCACACTTTTCCCTCTGGGCTGACTTTAGAAACTCATTGATGTCACTTCCTTCCTCAGTCAGCAAGTGAATTTTCACTAATTCTCAAGACCAGCTGTCCATGCTGTCAACAGAAAGTTATTAAAATTCCTTTAAAGTGAATCAAAATAGCCTAAAAACAAATGTACTGGGAAACAGGAAAGCATCAGTATTCAAAGTCCACAAACCTTTGAGCAAAATAGTGTTGATCTAACCAGAGATTTCAAATGCTGTGCTTTCCTAGCAACTTGTATATCATTACAGAATGCTAAAAACACATATTCCTTTAATCTTCTATTACCAACAATCTATTTGGTTAAAAATTAGTTACATGATAAAATTCCATTAATTCCAAAGATGATCTCAGTGAACAAGGGAATACATTTTGGAAATTCTCCCCTACATTATAAATTATGTGGGCTTTTTGTGATCTTTTTTTTTCTTTTTGAGGAAAAAAAAGTTTTTATTTATTTATTAGCAAACAAAAACACAACAGAAGCAGGCAGGAAATAATTATCATAAGAGACAATCTTATAATATAGCCTGAAGTAATTTTCTTTATCTAAATTGTCTATAATGCTTTCCTTGAAAATTGAAGAATTCTCAGCAACCAGTAGGGAAGAACATTTTCCTTTAATTATTAGTGTGTTCTAACATTTGAAATATTTTCTTTTCCTTTTAAAACTCCTATCTTGTGCCACAGACATCAATGCAAAGAAACTCCATTGAAATGGTGTATCATTTCCAGTGCTGAAAGAGGCAACCATCCGTGCTAAGCAGAAACAGGCTCCCCTGACAGTTAATAGTGATACTGACAGGTTATAAACGGTGTCCTATCATTATTACTTAAAAAACACTGTGAGTACATGTAGCCTAGCTGGATAGGTCAGTGCGAAATTCCTGATTTTCCCAGATATGTGTGGATAGTCTCCAGTAGCAAAGGGAGGGTAATTGATACCAGCTGCCCTTTTGACAGATAGTGCATGGGAATGGTAAATGAGGCAAAATTACTGTCCTGTTTGATCTAAAAGGAAAGAGAAGCTTTGAGATGTCATTACTACTAGCGTCCCAGATGGCTCTAGGAAAGCGATGTTCTTTCTAGGCTTTGATCATGTCTTCAGGAGTACGCTGAAGGACGCTACAGAAGAAGGCCAGGATGAGGGAGCGAGACCGTAACCCAACTCACCACTTTGGGGATATTATCAGGATAGAATTTCTCCCTTGAGCCAGCTGGCGCCTAACCTCAGTCATGACACCGGCACGTAATTTTATCTCAGGTTAACAGCAGAAGCTGCTTTTCTTCTCTGATGCTCAAATCCTGAGCTGGATGCTACCAGTCTTTCAGGCACATAATACGTGCAGTAGTACATCTCACAACATTAATTAAGAGCTTCATAGAATGTATTTGAAATTTGTCGCCTTTGTTTTGTATGTTGCAATTCCTTGTGGGGTACCAGATTAACAAGATTGGATACCTATCTCAATCTTACTTTTATGGCAGTTTCCTTAAGAGGAGCTTGTTTTTTTTTTTTTCTTTAACTTTAGAGTTCTGTTTATAAGTTTAAAATCATTTGTTCATGTTAAACACTATTTCTTAATTACAATGTTTGATTTTTTTTTGTTCTTGACTTTACAGTGTTTGTTGTGTGTGTACATTATCATATTCATTAAAATATGTGCAAACTAATTATTTTCTTTCTCTTTCAGCATCTGGAGAAAAATTGCAACAACAGATAACTAATCAGGTATTTTGACACTTCAGTTTTTTGTAACTTAATTTTTCATGTAGAGGAACTGTAGAAATTACAAAGAGGAGAAATTCACAGGACAGGCTAATATTAACTATACTGGTATGAAGGACAACAGATCAGACAATTTCATGGCACTGCAGATATGTCTAATTCACATGAATATCCATCCTTTCGGGTTAAACCTCAGATTTGCCATTTTTAAGCAATTCAGTGCATCTGCTTAGCAATGTGTTGACTGTGAGGACAGAGTCTGTCAATACTTCAATACTTTGTCCACTGGTATCAAACTTTGTAGTACAGAATTATGTTATGATTTTTTTTTCCCAAATGAGTGATACTTCTCTTGTTAGCTAGTATTCCTTAAAAAAAAAAAAAAAAAAAAAAAAAAAAAAACTGGTATGAAATATGTAACATGTAAATGGTGTCTTTCAGTGTTGTTTAGGTTTTCATTTCTGCTTTGAATTTTCATGAGGCTTCACTAAACTGGGAAAGTGCTCATGGAGGAGTTTTCTATCCTGTCTATTACTGCGTCACTTTGAAGTAATTATTTAGAAAATAGCCTTTATACATTCCTATGCAGTATCTCAGCATCTGGAAAAGTAAATAGGGAATATGCTAAAATAAAATTTCCCTTGACAAGATAGAGAGGAGGAAAGGCATAGTTTGCTTTCCTAAAGAATCCGTCCCTAAAGAATTCCTAAAGAAAGCTCTCCCTGAATGGAAAGACTGGGCTTGTACAGCAGTGGTGTGTTACTCCTCACAGGGTCCTCACACTGAATGCTGTTATCTGGATGGCACATAAATGGGTGTTTGTATGGTTTGTGAGATTTATTTCTAAGTCACTTAAAAAGCAGTCATCATTAGAATGTTTATATTTCAAAAATTTCCCTCCATTAACTAGTCTTCCTTCCAAGCCTTAAGTTGATGCGTGGTGTCATACCTCGCCATTATCTGTGAACTGACCACCTAAATGGGGACTGGCTACCTAAGGCAACTGTGCACAGTCTGAGTCCAACAGCATTCCCCTGTGATGGCACAGCACTGCATGGATGTCACTGTCAGTGATTTTCAGTGCCTTGAGCTGGCACCACTCCTGACCAAGTCAGGCTCTGAAGGTCTGGAAGGTCACAGGAAGCCTGGTCCTGAGATACCAAATAATAACCATTGCTTCGTTCCATCAGAGCTGTTCCTGTTACCTCAAGTAATTGATGAGTAAACATGTTTAGCCCAGAATTTAGCATTTCATTGAGCAAAGAAAAATATTTTTTTCTTTTTTCTTTATAAATAAATGTAAAAATATTCTGAAACTTATTGGAAGTTTTGAGCTTTGGCTGAAAGTTTGTATCCTAAAACAAGCCTAATTAACTTCTATAGACTAAATTACATTTGAAAATTAGCCTGAAATGTCTTGCAAAAACACTTTCGGGATTCCTTGTTGGCCAGAAGGGGGGGCAGTTGTATTTTTAAAACAGCTTGAGGCTACATTGACAGGGATGGCTGACTGGAGATATAATTCTGCACGTTTTCTCTGTGACAGAGACAGCTCAGTGGAGGGTATTGCCCTTCACTAAGGAATGGTGTACTGTGATAAAAACGACATTTGTCATAGTTGCAAAAGGTGGATTTGGTACCATGCTCGGTGTATCTGGTCTGGCTCTTTTCCTGCATGCCATTGCCTTCTCCTCGAACTGCTGACAAGCTCTGTCTCTCTGCTGTTAGCTTAAGAACATGTTTTTCAGTAAAATTTCATTGCTTTCATATGTGGAGGGCATACCCAAATAAAGCTGTGAAAAGCTGATTTGAGGATGAATGGTAGACACTCATTTTAAAATGGATACTAGTGAAGCTGATGATGCCCAATTCTGAACTAGCTTCCTTTGAACCTCCAGAAAATGGAAGACTGTTTTAAATTAGAAATGAATTTTATTTTCAAGTTCACAACTTAGGATGCCATTGCAGAGGCACTGCATGTATGATCTAAAGTAACACTGTTTCAATAAAAAGATTTAAACTGAAGTTGATCCTAATGGAGAACCTCCCCTGGAAGGATTCTGTTTATTCCCAATACTGAACCAGAAATTACCCCTGTAAAACCTGGTAGTCTTCTTTAAGTCAGTGCAACAGCTCTAAGTTAAACTGTCTGCCAGAATTTCAGTGAGGGAAAAGTGGTTCTGCAGAAGATGGATGATGTTACAACTTGACAGGAGCAGGAGTGTGAAGGGGCAAATAGCAGGAAACATCTTGTTGAGAGGTGACTGAAACAGGGAAGGGATGCTTCTTGTCCTACTGATCTTCTGCTAGGTAAACCCCCTACTGTTGGTTGGTGGGGATGTGGGACCTCTGGCATCATAAAGACTGCTGCTTCTTTGCGGTTCTTAGCTCCTTCTAAAATCTAAACAAAGTTTTGTGAAATATAACATAGATATATTACCACAGTAGTACATGCTTCCAAAATCCCTAGTCTACAATTACCACTTTTACCTTCTCTTTTTTGCTTTGATCATGAAGCATTTGCTGGTTTTCCTTGAGCACCCTTTTGTGGTTTGTGTATATGAGTATGCATGTTTGTTTAACAGCAGCGGTCAGCTACCACTCTGCCTGAACAGGGTCATCCAGGCTTTTCAATACCTGTTTTTAGCTACCTTTGCAACTTCAGGGTAAATCCTGGCACTGATCTACAGCCTGATTAGCTGTAGCATAACTACTGCTAAGGGAAATGCAAGGAAACGAGAACAGACCTTGTGCTTCTGTGTAACTGTCTTGGCTAACAAAACATTACAGACTGCCAGTCAAAATGTGTCTGAAGGCAATCCTTTATGTTTCATCCTTGCCACTCAGATGGATCTGTGTTGTGGTCTTAATGCTTACTCCTACATGCGGTTTTGTCCAGTGCTTCCCAGAAGCTTTGAAGGACTATCAAGAATATGCATACTTGCATTTTGAATCTGAATGTCTTTACATGGTCATGAGTTAAAATCCCACCTGTTTGTCTCTTTTTCAGTGAAGTTGCTGACTGGGTCAGGACTCTGGTGGGAATGCTCTGCAATATGTCCCATTGCTTTCGTCCCTGAGGAGCTCTCTCAAAGCAAGCTCTCTTGCAGTGGCATCTCCTTCTCTTAGTCTTTGAGCGTCTCTCTCAGGGAGGATTTCCCTTTCTGCACATGGGGATGGGGAGACACAGTAACACAGAAAGGGCTTTAATGAAGCCCTGCTAGAGCTAGGCTTGAACCACAAGTAACTGTACATTTGCTGAAGTAAAAAAGTGAAAGGAAGTCAAACAAGCCTCTGTTAAATGACAGTGTAATGACCTTTGCTTCCTTCAAGTATCCATGTGGTGTAATAAACTTAAGCCAAGATGAGCAAAAAACTCCACAGTTCAGTTCAAATTCCTTTATTTTCCTTGTGCAGTGCTGTGATCTACGTCAATATGCTCCCCTACCCCTTTCATCTTCTTATACAACCTAGCTATCAAAAGTTCAGTCTGTGTATGCCAGCTTCCAAGTGCTGGTATTTTGAGGTTATCTAATAGGTATGTCCCTTGCCCCCATTTTCCCAGTTTGGGGTCATATTCCTCATATCATTCCCAAAAATAAAAAGTTTGAAAATCTTCAAGAAAACTGATGCCTTTAGCCCACCAAACAAATGTAACGCTTTAATATGCTTCACAAAATCACATAATAGTTGAGATTGGAAGGCACCTCTGGAGATCATCTAGTCCAACTCCCATAATTCAAAGCAGGATCAGCAACAGCAGGTTGCCCAGGACCATGTCCAGTTGGGTTTTGAGTGCCTCTAAGAACGCAGACTCCATAGCCTCTCAGGGAACTTCTTTAAGTGTTCAGTAGCCTCAGAGGAAAAGTGTTTTCTTATATTTAAATGCATTTTCCTGTGTTTTGGTCACTGCCTGCTGCCTTGTGTCCTGTCACTACACACAACATAGAGGAGCCTGAATACGTCTTCTTTACTTCTCCTAGCAGGTAATAAGTGATAAGTTATCACACAGCGATAAGATGCCCCTAAACCTTCTCTTCTTCAGACTGCATACTCCAGCTCTCTCAGCCACTCCTTATAGGTCAGATGTTTCAATTCCTTAAATAACTTTGTTGCCCTTTACTGGACTCTTTCCAGTATGTCTCTTTTAAGCTGGGGAGCACAGAGCTGGACACAGCACCCCAGATGTCTCACCAGGGCCAAACAAAGCAAAAGAATCACCTCTCCCAGTCCACTAGTAATGCTCTGCCTAATGCTACCCAGGATGCTGTTGATCTTCTTTGCCATGAAGGCATATCCATCACCAGGACCCCCAGGGTCTTTTCTGAAGCTGCTTCCCAGCTGGCCAGCTCCCAGCTTGAACTGGTGCATGGCATCATGCTTCTTTCCCCAAGAGGTACACTTTTTATTTCCCACTGTTGAATTCCATGAGGTTCTAGATTACCCCCTTCTCAAGTCTGTCGAGGTCCCTCTGAAGAGCAGCACAACCCTCTGGTGATATCTGATAGAAAAATCAGACAGGAAGAGTTGTTCAGGTTTGCCCTGCACATAATGTTTTGTTTCTTCCACGTTGATCACGGTTGCTCCTGATACCATTCTTAGTGCATTCTTAGCAAGGATTAGAGAATGCAAAAGGCTAAGAATAAGGTTGGACACTGAGCACAAGTAATGGAAGAAGTGACATGAGGTTTGAGCAGTGAAACTTAGAAAGGGCTGGGAAGTTCAGTTGCAATCCTGACTGACTCTGAGCTTTTTGTCTGTCCCTTCTCACTCTGTAAAATGGCAAGGTTTTTTAATGTTAACCAGAAATTAGGAATTACAATATTCACATGGGGTAGGCAATTATTATCTTTCCTTGTTTTGCAGACATTGAAAAAATGAAGCATGAAGGTCAAAGGACTTCCTCAAAGCTACAAAATCAAACACTGTGGTTCTGGCCCATGCACCTGCCCTTAACCACAGGACTGTCCTTTCTATTCATTCCTCTGCTTCAGAGAGGGACTGTGGTTAACTAGTTAGCGTTTGGATGGTGCACTTATCATTTGTAACAATAATGGCATGCATACCAAGAGGACTGCTAGACCAAAAAACTTCCACAGAATAAACAGTATTTTCTCTTACCTGTGATAAACAAGAGCTATTCTCCTCCTGTGAAAATAAGATGTTACATTCCACTTAGTATGAAGGAGCCTGCAGCAGATAATTCCATTTGTAAATTCACACCCTATTTATTCCGTGGTAATTCATGAATGTAATCAATTCTCAAGTATAATATTTTTTTGTAAAATTGAACACATAAATTTGTTTAAAAGTATATGAATGTAGGCAAACACAGATTTGAGATATTTGCCGACCTAGAATGCAATGTACATTCATATTTATTTTTTATTTACCAATAAAGTCATCTAATTTGAATGAAATGCTAATTGTGATTGAGGGGAAAATGCTTTGAGACCTCTAGAGATCTTACTGTCTTTTCCAAAGCAATTTGGGGGAAATTGAATTCTTCATGCCTGAATATACATTAATATTCTTCTGAACCTAGTTTCATTTGAAACTTTTCTTACTATTTCTAAAAGAGTTTCTAAAAGAGCAAGATGTCTTGTTTATTCTGGAAGATAAGTGTGTTTATCTGCAGACAAGATGGAAATGGATTCAGTTTACCAGCAAAAAATCCCTATGGATCTTACCACAGCCACTAATGTGAGAAATATTGCCGTGGATGCAAAGGCTCAACATTACATTACAGGCCTCTCTTTTCCAAAGGGATTTTTTTTTATTATTTTTATTTTTAGAGGTGGGCAGGGAGTACATTTATTTATTTGTCTTAATTTTTATGTGTCTGTGGATGTAAATGCTGTTGATTCCCAGGCAAGACCTGTCTAGTCATACTGCCAGGTCATCTCCTTGTCAGTCCTCCTGTGATAATGTTTGAGACCAAGGCCAATTTTAGACAACTTCAACATGGTCACAAAAGGAAATCAGCGGTGTGAAGGTGGACTAGCTAGTCAGAAGGGAAATTTTGACCTTGCTGCGGGAAATGCAGAAGGTCACATCCCAGTTCTGTGTCCATTTCAGGAGAGGGCAAAGGGTTGGCCAGCAAGGAATGCAGGTGGTGAGCCACCACATTCACGTTGACCACTGCCATTGGTTGGATACAGGCAGGAACTGGAAGTGCTGTCCTGGGAGAGGATAGGGAAATACCACTGAAACCCCTACAGAACTAGGCCATCACTTGTCTTGCTGCCTGGAAGAATGGCTTGTTGAACAGCTTGCTTGTATCTTAATTTCTGTAGATGAAGTAATTCCTTTAAGTAATTGGTTGAAAGGATTTGGTACCCTACTCAAATTCCTTTGGGTTTACAATCACGTTGTTTCACAATATAAGCCATTCTCTTTGCCACATTTTTATCCCAGGTATCATAATGGGCATCCAGACTCCACATTTGGCTACTCAGAACAAACATCTAAGCAACCATTTAATAGCTATTATCTTCACTGTAGTTCGTGAGGGCAGGTTAGGAAGGAAACTGAAGTACTGAAATTCAACCCAAGTCCAGGTCCGTGATAGCCTCTGCTCATTTGTCATCTCCCAGTGGAGGCAGCTGAGCCCTGTAGTCTTGTTCCTCTGTGGGTGCAGATGTGTCACAGTATTGGCAAGGCTAAACATACCTTGTCACTTCTTATCTTGGTGTGGTGGGAACCCACAAATGGCCATTTTTCTGGGAAGTCTCATGCCTGCCAGGTTGGGCTGCATAAGGCACAGGTATGCTGAGAGATCTTAAAATGGCATTGGGATATCTGGGAAAACTGAGTCAGTGATTCCCTGAGATAAAGAAGTCCATGGTTTATTTTCTTCTTCTGCCACAGGAGATTCAAGACTACAACTTCTGCTGCCTCTAAGATCTGTGTTGTATCCTGCAGAATTAAACTAGGGAGAGAGGCTCACCCACATCATCATTACAGCACTCCCTGGAGACAGGGTTTCAGTCCAAGCTTGCATATTTGACTGATCTCCAGAGGTAATGCCCAGGAGTTAGATCACTCGCTGGGGGGAATAGATAGTGAATCTCCTCATGGAGATGGTGCCAAGGGAAACCAGGTTTCCCTGGTGCAGGGTGGATACTGGTCAACAAGAACCAGGATATGGTCCCTAATTCCTCTGGATAAGAAGATGTTGGTGTCTAGCCTCTGGTGTCAGCCCTCTTCTTTAGGGAGGAAAATTAGGGAAGAAAATAGATGTTGCTTCAAATATGAAGTGTACTTAAGAATGCCTGTCTGGCTTAAAATAATTATTTATTTTCCTCTTCATAAAATGACTGTGTATATGAATTTCCATGTACTTGGAAATAACGATTTTGAGAATTGCATGTCAACAAAATAAACTGTTTAGATTATTTGATTTGAAACTTCTGTGCTTTAAGTTATGAGAAAGTAGGCACACTGACATTGTTTAATGAACTCAAATAAGAAACAATACGTAATATTTTGAGATTACCTGTCATTTTCAGGTTTAAACTTCCTACATGCAAATAGTAAACCTACCAGTCAGTGGAACACAAGAGTCTTTTGTCTAATGTTCTCCTTCATAAAACAAGTATAATCTTAGTTTGAGTCTGTTGTGCATTTCAGGTTGTTTAAGCTGCTTTACTATGACATTGTTCTGTACAGCTATCAGTGAGTGCTGAGTGAAGATTTCTGATTACTGATTGAAGTGGCTGACATAGGCTCTATTACGAGTCTGCACAGGAGGAGGACTGAGCTCAGAAATAAATACTGATGGAACACACTGGGCTACCTATTCCCGAAATAAGTGTGACTGTACAGGAATGAGGCAGGGCTAAAGATGACCAAGGTTAAATGGTCTGTGATCTGAAATTTGCCTTTAACTAGCAGACCATTTTAGTGAAACATCTAGAGACAAACACGCTGTGCAAACTGGATGCAGTCTCTTTCCAACCACAAGCTGTCCGGGCTGTAATGTCTCTGTGCTTGCTTACAAGTCTGTAAAGTTACACTGGGAAGAACCAGCCCCATGAAATTGTTGCCAGAAAGTCAGAGTAGTAGCATCGACATAGCACGATACAGAAGCCAATTTATCACCACTATTGATCAACCTTGACAGTGGTTTCTTTATTAGTAACAAGGGTGGGTGCTTATTTTTGTCTTCAACACTTGATTGCAGCTGTCTTGGTGAATCTTTAATCTGTCACACAAACTTACATGGCTTTGTTATTTTCTGATAACCATGGCATTTTAATTGGGACTTTTTTGTTTTTATTAACTGTGCCTTGATCTTTATTATCCATCCCATTTTGAGCATGTTTTAGAGAACCCACATGTTTTGACTGTGAGGGTGGAAACAGGAGGGAATTAATTCCAGATTTGAACAAGAATTGGCAAGTAAAATTAGAGATTAATTTCCTTCATCCAAGCTGCTGACCATATGAATCAGCTTGCTGGAGTGGCTGGTGCAGACTGTCTTGCCTCATTACCATGGGTGACTTAGTACTTTCTGTACTTGGAGACATGAGGCACAGAGAGGAGGGGAGCCCAATGCAAAGCCTTCAGTATTGTATCTGTGAGGGTTCTGAGCACAGACAAATGTGTTCCTCCTGTTCCCTTACTAAATGGGGACAGGGCTACTACTATGGTCTTGATAATGTTGCTGTTCATCTTACCCTGTTGGGCCTCTTCGCTTTCCCAATGACCCATGGGTATGAGTTGTTCTCCAAAACCAGCTCTGTACTGGTGCTGTTCTTTAAGATTTTTCCACATCACCTCATTCCTTGACACTGGGCCATGCCACATCAAAAAAAAAAAAAAAAAAAAAAAGAGAGAGAGAGAAGAGGAAAAAAAGTCTTTCCCTCTTCCCTTTTCTTCCTCACTCATTTTGTCTGTGCCCTTGCCACAACTCTGAGTCAGCCTGCAGTGAGATGCCTAACTTTCTGCTAATAGATTCAAGAGGCAATAGTCACCAATTCACAAAACTGTTTTGAAAAGCAGCACCCAAAATGGCTGGTATCTGTTAACAAACTTATTTTCAGTATTTCTTTCTTACTGTGATAAGTTGTTCTTGTTTGTATCTGACTTTGTGTTCACAAGTACCTCCCTTAAACCTAATTGCATTTCAACTACAAAATACAAAGTTTGCTTCTTCGTTAGTCTCTTCAGGAAGCTCTGATCACCTCACGTACTCATTTCTGGTTTCTCCTTTCCCCAAAACTCATTTAGTAATCTTAAAGGTGATTGGTACAAGTACGTATGTTTTAGGGATACACATAACATAGGAAAATGTTCTGTCTATTAAATTTTTGCCTGTCAGGCTTGTGACTGATGACTCCACGTAAGAAATAATCCTAGAACTTAATCCAGATGAAGCATTAAGATTGCTGCTATTTTGTGACCTTTTGAGAACTGCAGGGACAGAAAGAACTATGAAAGTCCAAAGCACAATCGTTTCATTCTTCCTCTTTCCTAATGGAATTGTGTATAAACCACAAAGTGACATTATACATGTCTGACAGAAGGACTTCCACTGAACTTGCAGTGTTCACAACGAATACATATATCACCTGTGGCTCATGAGGAATGCAGCAGTGATGATTTGCCTGGAATAAATTAGATAAGCCATAAATTCATTACTTTGCTGGGAGAGGAGTTACTGGTGCCTGTCTCTGGAGTAGCTGTTCTAAGCACAAGTGATGAATCAAGAGGTTTATCTGTAGTGCACAGAAGGCAAAGCATCTCATCAGCATCTCACGTCACTTGTGGCCAGCCTGTGTAGTTTCTCCAGTGGGAGCTCCTGTAGGGTTTTTCTTCACTCAGCAATGTTAAACTATGTAGTTTCTATGCTATGAGAAAGTTGTGGGCATTTTTACTGGTTAGGTGGGGTAGCACTGCAGTAGAGGAGTCTGGCCATTATGAATTATGCTTTGTAAATGCTCTTTTAACATAAGTTAAGGATATTCCATTCTTTTGGCAGGCTTAAGAAAACTTGCACATTCATGTATAAGTATAGTTCTACAAGTTTTTACACTTAAAGTGAGTTATTAACAGCTGCAGGCTTCACTGGCATGCTGGAGATGGAGTCATGCAAAATTTTCATCATATTTCAACTACATAACAATTCTGAATCATCTACCACAATCATGGACCTCTACTGAAGAAATCCTCTTAACTGTACCCAATTATGTGGAAAACTTGGTATTTTAAGCAATAATATATATATATATTACTTTTTCAAAGACTCACACCTACCTACAATGAGAGTAAGAGGATGTTTCTTTTAAAGTCCTTCAGTATTGAAGCTGCCTGCATCTAAAGACCTAAATTAAGAGACTGATCTCCCTGTGTGAGTCAGAAAATGAATCAAAAAATGAGCCGTGTCTCTCTCTCTGTTTGTTCTCTATGGAGGGATCCTAGAGAAACAATGAAGGGTCTGAAATTAGATGGTCATTATAATACATGTATAATCCCCACATAAGAGGCACCATAAAGACATGTACAGTGAAATAAAATATTTAATGCTCTTAGTCCATGCTGAACTTTGACAGTGCCTGAGCATATCTAGTACCAAAGGACTGTGATGTAAGCAGAGATATGGTATGTACTCCAAGCATGTACTTAATACTCCTCTCATCTCATCTTTGGGGGGGAGGAGGCAGGCTTTGTTTCTCATGGGTAAATTTCTGTGAGTATGTACTGTAGAACCCCTGCCTGGGGTAGATTAGAAAACACAAATGCTCTGTCCTTCTAAACAATTGCTTTTCATAAATTTCATCAGAAAAAAAAAAGCAACTTGTAACCTGCTTTTGTCTTAAGGAATGGAGATTTTATCATCTTGGAATATTTATGTGTTTGCAGAGCACCCATATTAGCTGTGCAGTATAATACTGCCAAGAGAGTCCTGAGGGCACTCAAATCTGCAGCAGCCAAGTGCAAACCACAGTGGAAAGCAAAGTACAGTGTGCTCCCAGGTGATTTGTGCCATTGCTCCTGAGAAGCATCTTAAAGGACTATTTTAGCAAGCATGTGTTAGGACAGAAGAGATATTTACTAGATGTTGAGAACCTATACATTAAGAATGCCCACAACATAGGTATTTAGTAGCACAGAAAAGCACAATAGAATAGACTATTTCATTCCTCCTTTATTCTCTGTCCTAAGTTTTTTATTGGTCTCACTTAATTTTATAATTCCTGTTAGTAAAAATGAAGATCCAGCAGTAAAACGTTTAGGAAACAGCACTGTCTGCACTGTAGGCCATTAGATCTTGGTAAATCTGCTCTGGAATATCATCCTTTACAATACATCTTTTTTTTTTTTTTTTTTTTTTTTTTTTTTTTCGATGGCAGGATGCTGTAATTGCAAACTGTCTAGATGAGATCCCACCAGTGCATTGTAAAACTACCACAAAGCATAATTGGGTGAGTCTTAACCATTCTTAGCAGTAGTCATTCTCTTCTAACCCCATGATTTGCGAAGGTATTAAAGGAAAGGACAGCTTCAACATGCATAAAAGAAGGCATTGGTATTGGCTAGTGATTTTTACAGGAAGAAAGAATTCTTGTGTGGATGGGGGAGGAGCAGGGAATCTCCAGCAATAAAAGTGGCAGAAAAAAATCCATGAACTCATTAATGACCTCAGAAATGCCTTTTGTTTCAGCTGGATTGTCTGCCAGTAGCCAAATGCTAAACTAACACTGTGTTAAATTCCTTTTTTCTTTATATTTAAACTAATTTTTAAATCTCTCTTCTGATCTTGTCTAGCTAAAGGGAGACAGAGGTTATATGCATACTCTACTAAATTAGACTCTTGGCCATTTCTTAACTTTCTTTCAAATGTGTGCATGCAAATGAAGAACAAGGCACTCTGCATAATTACTGGCAAGGGTGCAACACTTCACTGGCTTCTAATTCTTGGATGAAATGTGCACAGCCTGCTACACAGGTTGTCAGCATGTCTCAAGGACAGACTTGCTTCTGTCCAAGGTGACCATCGAGTTTTTCTCCTATGCCAGGCAGCTAGTTCCCAAAACAGCTGCTCCTTAGAAAGACATAGATGGCCATCCCTGTGTTTGGACACTTGTCTGAAAGAGTTTGGTAAGACCATTTGCATGGAAAGGTCTAGATCCAGTAACTGCTACAGGATTATCTGCTTGCTGCCTGTTGTTGGTGTATGTTCAGGCATGTTCCAAAATGATGGGGCTCAGCAGCAGCTCGTGGACTGAACTGTTAAGAATGGAGGTATAATGGCCACATGTTGTTTTTGTTGCTGTTGTTGTTTTTTATTTGGTTTTTAATTGTTATTGGTTTTGCAAGTCTCTAGTCTTCCCATTCCTGATTCAAAAAATATATATATATATATATATAAATAAAACAGTCACTGTATCATGGAGATGTTCAGATCTTTAAGGTGTCATAAAACAGGCACTGAAAAATCATTGGCACCAAGAGGAAGCCAAAGACACCTAGTTTTGAGTAAGGCTAGTATCATAAAATATTAAAGTCCTTTCACAGCATGTGGCTTTCAGCTCTCTCACCCACGTAAGAGCAGTAGCAGTTAAATATGCCAGACTGCTAGGCAATTTTGTTTGAGAAATATGTCACTATTTATTCGACAATTAGTTAAACAGTTAGTTTCTCAAGAAAACTTTCTAGTTAAATGTCTCTCATCAAATACAAAGCCTGATTCATCCCTTCATTATTCTTACCTTCATTAGCTACTAGTGTCATTACGTAGGCAGGTGTATAGGCAGGTTTGGTAATTTTTATTTATCCATTTATTTTAGTTGGAATACTACTGTGGCAATATGACAGCCATTTATGCCTTTGAAAATTATCTCTATCTGTTCCCATTCTTAGAAGGAGCAAGTTACAGCCAGCATTTACTGCAAGCACACTATCCCTTGTGGAGCTTATAATAACATTTATTAGCCATTACTGTTGTATTCACTACGGGATATGTATCTCAATGAGAAGGGGAAGTGGAGAGGGGAAGCAACTAATAGTATTTTACATATTTAGATAATTTTTTTTGTCCTCAGAACTTCCCGTGTCATTGTTTTTCCCCTAGGTCTTTTTTTTTCCCCCTTTCTGTTTGGGGCTTTTTTTTTTTTTTTTTTTTTTTTTTTTTTCTCCCTGATAGATTCTTTCTTCTTTTGCCTCGTCTTGCTTGGAGGGAACCCCTTTCAAGTAACTCCCACTGTGCATATGTTGTTCCTTTAGGGTGTTACCTGAGATTTCTCTGAATAGTTCTGCCCATCCTTTTCTGAAGTCTTTTAATCCCATGAAAAATCCTTCAGTAGTGGTTCCTACAGCTGCAGTCATGGTTTCTGAGACTGAAATGCAGTCCTCTTCTGGTATCTCCTCCAGTTATCCTCTGAGGTTGGTCCTGTATCCCAGGTGAACTGTTTGAAGTGGAATAAAATCAAGACCACACACATTTCAGTCTTTCCTCTTTCATGCTCTCCTGGTGGAACCAAGGCATCTTCCACTGGTTCAGGATGGCAGACTGAATTCAGGAAGTGTATGGCTCTGAAGTGCATGGCTCATTTTTGAAGCTTTAATTACAAATTCAGATAGTTAAGCATCTTTTCCCTGAAATATCTCCTGAAATACATTATTAAATTTAAATTACATACCAGATGAAGTTATGAGGTACTACTGCCCTCTCCTGAATTTTATCTGGATTGGGTACACCATTCCAGCCACATATCTCTAGGAACTGTGTTCTATATTGTAAAATTCCCTAGATCCACATGGGTGAATTTAAGATGTTGGTTACTTGGTTCCTACCTCTGTTAGGAAACTTGTATTGTGTGCTCGATTTCTCTGTATCCCGTATTTTTCGTTTTCAGATTTTAAAGGGCTTCGTTTTAAGGTTCAAACGTTCAATTAATTTGTAAGTCTGTGGTTCTGCAGTAGCATTTGTAAGTTGCCATTACTGTGCTGCTAAAATTCCCATTAGACTCATAGGCATCTCCTGTTTTACTACTAGCACTACCTTCTGTTATTATACACTTACCATTCTTCTGAAGTCTTTCCATCCTAAAGCAGAAGGGATAAACCTCTAGGCACATGTGTTTCTTCTGTTTAAAATAATTAAATATTAGAAAACAAAACTAAAAAATAGATGATATTAGAAAAACAGACCAGGCCAAATTGAAAAATTCAATTATCCTTTTGTAGTTCTCAAAACAGCAACATACACTCTCTCTTAGATATATAAGTCCTGCATGGACTTATAAAAAGGACTTAAAAGTCCTTTTTTATTTGCTTTCACCAGTGCTAAAATGATTTTACTCAGTTCAATAAAAGCAAAGACCTGATAGTCAGTGGTTTTTGGCAGTACTGAATGGCCTGATCACCTGGGTTTGTTTTTGTCACTGGAAATTACTACACAGCAAGATAGGCTAACTTTTCTTGGAACTGCTTGTTTTTCTGTAGGCTTTATTTCAAACTGGAATTGAAGTTGTGTTCTCTGCGTTACCATTTTTTACATTATTCCTCTAAATTGTTAACAGCCTTATTTATTTGAGTCAGCCTATGAACTTTCCCATCATCCCAAATACACACTTAGGGTCTGCCAGTCCACAGATCAACTTTCCAGTAAATGTTTAATCAGTTTATCGCAAAAGAATCTTTTTGTACAGGTTTCCAAAAAAGTTAGATGTAAGATGTACACAGTTCATGTATGGGTGTCCATACACATGTGTACAGCCATGTGTTTGGCTACCACAAGATGTTTAAAAAATGTTTAAAAAACTATTGAGCAGTATCCCCTCTCTGCAGAACTGTAGTAAAAATAGTAGGTATATAAATGTCCCAAGGCTGCAGACTTGCCTGCTGAAAGAACAAAAGCTATACAAGCCTTAGTAGACACAGCAGAATCCACTCAAGAACGCGAGAGCAGAAATAATTAAACTGCAAGAAGATGTTCAGTCAGCTTGCATGATAATTTGGAGAATTTGCCCACAAAACACAGGTCTGAGCTTTGCCATTTCTACAGCTCATGGCCTGCACAGAAACTGGATATTAGAAGAGGTGTTTGAGAGGAAAGTCTCATCTTTTCACATTCTTTGCAGTGTGTCTAGTTAGTTGATGTCATTAATGTTGATGTTTAAATAAGTCAGATGCAATAAGCACTAAAAGCACCTATTTTGCCTTATTGGCTGTGAAAGCAGCTAGCTCAGGTGTAGACAAATTTGTATGGCAAATTATCTTATGTTCATGCAACCCAGTGCATGCCACTTCCATGATCTATCCATACAGGGAAAGGAAGAGGATGTTTTTGGAAGAGGGATTTTGTCTGTCCCTACACCGCACTCAAACCTATCCTCCTCCAACTATTTAGGAGCCCTAGTTTGGTCCTGGGGAGCAAGTGGTCCTGGAGCCACTGGGGCACAGGAAGACTGCTCCAGCACCCAGGATATGTGCCAGCAGCGAGCTCAGGTGTGCCATGCACTTTGGAAAGCTGTTGGCAATGTTAAATTCGACCAGTGCTGTCATGAAGGGAAAATGTAATAGGCAGAGAAAAGCACCTGGCCACCCCTACCTGGACTATCAGTCTCCCTGCGTGAATGTCTTCTGCTTTCGTAAAAGTTTTGGTATAAGCTATTTATTTTTGTAGGAAGACGTACTGTGCACTGTCAGGAAAGCCTCAGAAGCATGTATTTCAGTAATTAGCCCAGCTAGTTGCTAAACTAGCTGTATTGATCAACTGGTTTGAAAGGATTTGTGGTACTGATTGCGATGTGAATGGGCTTGGCTGTACTGTTGCTGCATTGTAAACTCTGTTTCTTTCAATGTTTGCAGGATTTCACACTCCCACCTCCGGGGACACAGAGGAAAGTGGTGCAAAGTGGGCACGTTCCTCCTGGCCGCAGTAGGCAGGAGATGGCCATCTCGGGCAGCAGGCACTGGCAGGGGAAGGCCGACCCTTTTGGTGCAGTAGCTGTCTCCTTGGTGAGCAGACTGTCCGATCAGCAGAAGATCAGCGAACCACCTCTCAGCCAGTTCAGAGAACTGTATTTACCCCTCACACTGCGCCCTCTGAACAAGACTTTGGTCAAGGGCGATGAGTGGAAGGATGTGGGTAGCACCCAGGAAAAGCGCAGGTCCTTCCTGTATGAATTCTGCCAGAAATACAACAGCAGGAAGAAGCTGCGGACACACCTCGTGCACATGGTGTCACGAATTTATGTGGAAGACAGGCACAAGGTCCTGTACTGCGAAGTGCCTAAAGCAGGCTGCTCCAATTGGAAAAGGGTCCTCATGGTGCTCAATGGACTCGCCACTTCCACGCGCAACATTTCCCATGATGATGTGCACTACGGAAAGCATTTAAGGAAACTGGACAGTTATGACTTAAAAGGGATATACACACGTTTGAACACGTACACCAAGACTATATTTGTACGTGATCCTTTGGAAAGACTTGTATCTGCCTTCAGGGATAAGTTTGAACATCCAAACAGCTATTACCATCCCGTATTTGGGAAGGCAATAATTAAGAAGTATAGACATAATGCAGATGAAGAGGCATTGAAAACTGGATCAGGAGTTAAGTTCAAGGAGTTTATCCAGTACCTGTTAGATTACCATCGTCCAGTAGGAATGGACATTCACTGGGAGCAGCTCAGTAAGCTCTGCTATCCCTGCCTCATCAACTATGATTTCATAGGAAAGTTTGAAACCCTGGAAGAAGATGCCAATTACTTTTTGCAGCTGGTAGGTGCTCCAGCTGAGCTAAAATTTCCAAAATTCAAAGATAGGCATTCCTCTGATGAAAGAACAAGTGCAGAGGTAGTGAGGCAGTACTTAAAGGAGTTGTCTAAGGAGGAAAGACAGCTGACCTATGACTTCTATTACTTGGATTACTTAATGTTCAATTATACATCACCGATTGTATAGCACCAGAATAGCTTCAGGCTTCTATTAGATATTTATCATTTTGGGATTCAGAACAACTACTTTGATATTACCTCTAAAAGGAAACAAAGTAACTGCTAAGTGGAGTTGTCTTGACTTACTGGAGGTTTTGTAAACTAGAGTGACATCAATTGACATAAAGTTATAGGAAAATGCACAAAAAAAGACCTGTAAACAGCATAAATTGCACTAAAATGCCTGAAAAAGCTGCTTTTACCATTACAGATTATATTGTGGAAGCGGTAATGCAGCCAGCTGTTGCATTATCCTACCTAATGTTCTTTTAATGGTTTAAGAAAAAAGCATTCAGAATAGCATGATATTTTTGGTGTGTCTGCTTTAGAAATTGTTTTTGAAACTATTTTTTGAAAGTATTTTTACTTTCTGTTGCTTATTAATAAAGAAGCATTGGCTAATTTTCTAAAACGTTTGCAGTGTTCTCAATTGTAAGAGTTGTTTTTTGGATTACCATTAGACTGTAGCTGTTTTTAGACCTGACTGTTTGTTTTACTGAAGGATGGTTTTGAATACAAATGCATAACGCTACAGATAACACAGCAGCTCAACTTTTCAGTACAGTAAGTTTGGGTGAGCCCTCCATCTAAAGACATAGTCCACTATGCCTTTTTGACTGATGTACTGTAAAAAACACACATGAGCCTCCTTTCAGAGAAATGAAATGTACATTAAAATTAACATTTTAATTTTACTCTGGAGTCAACTTCATGATGCATACCCTGGTCCCAGTGTTCAAGATAGTATTCATTTTTAGTGGTGAGGCAAAGTCTTAGGGTGGTGGCTGTGGGACATTATAATATCTGTACCAAGAAGCAACTTCATTGCTGCTGCTGTGACTGCTCTTGGTCTGCCAGCATCCGATCATCTGTCCAAGTCCCAGCAATTTGTTGCACGGAAAGTGCATATGCCTATCACCTACTAGTCCCATGGGCTGCTTTTTGACCCGAGCTTCCTGAAGTCACCATTTTGCTGTTCTTCGTGCCTTGTCAACACCTAGCAAACCCCAGGGGCAGGATGGATGCTGCAGTGTTAAATGGTGGATGTGTACTGGTGGTTAGCTCTAGAGGCAGTTGTGTCCAGCATCCCACAGTCTTGGTTATAAAATGTAATCTTCTCTCTTCCTCCTCTCTCCTCCCTTAAGTGCTGTGTGACCAACACATGTGGTCATTCCTGCAGTCCACAGCTGCATTCAATATGGCCAAGATGTCCCAGGAGGAGGAGGAGGAGGAGAAATCTCCTTCCAAATGGAGAATAAATAAATAAATAAATAAATAAATAAATAAAAGAATAGACACCTATTGTTTGTTTCCTGGAGTGATTTGGAACATTTTGCCCCATCATCTTCATATAGCAAACTGTAGAAGAAAAGGAAGCAGTTTGGCAGGAAACAAGAAGGTGAAATGTCCTTTTCCTCTGTTCCCAAAAACTGTTCATGGTCAGAACTGTTGCTGTCTTTTCCCTCATCTTGTGCAAATGTATGGCTTCAGTCCTTCTGCAGAAGTAACAGTGGGTCCCTGCTGACACACAGGGAGAGAGACCATTTCCTACATAACTCCCACTGCTTGTTTCTGCCTCAATTTCCTTCTCCGAAGAGCAGGAAAGCCACTTACAGCTTACACAGTGCTGGCGCATAGCCCCAGGCTCTTCCCATCTCTCCCTGTGGCAGGATGAGCATGCTCTGAGGAGGGAAGGTAGAAGCAGGCTGGGCAGCCAGAGGCAGAGGTGGTGCTGTATGGGGCTACCAGCATCTGCAGCAAAGCCATCCCATTCCCTGGGGCTGTGGAGCAAACCGTGAGGCTTGGAGAAGTACAGGTGTTCAGCACCAATGAGGAGCTCCATGGGTACCTCAGGTAGGTAAACGTGCACAGTGTTACTTGTGAGAGCTGTTGTGCTCAGATGGACCCACAGATGTTAACACCAGAAGTGTTTTGGACAGGATATCTGACCAAAGGACTGCCCTAATGCATGTCTTTCCTCAGGTGAGTAATGTGTCCCTAAATCTCCCCCTTTACACTCAAGATGGTGTCTTATTCCACCTTCCCCCATAGAAATCCCTCTGGTTTTTCTGTATGGCTGACGGCTCGGCCCAAGGGCCCCATGCTGGAAAGGCAGTTCCTTGCCAGGCTGATATGCTGGGCATCATTATGCTACTGCCCAGGTGCCCTTGCATCACACCAGCCGCTCTTTAAAGAAAAGCCCTTATTGAGTAACACTGACTTCCCATGTATCTTTACTGAGCACAATTGTTTTTTGGTTTAATATTTTGACTGTGCACTTTCATGACTGTTTTGAGCAGGACCATGCATCAAGACATTTAAGAGCAGTTCCTGACAGAATTTTTATTTTGTATCATCCAACCTTCTAACTCATGTGAAAACTGCCTTTAGTTTTCACTTGGATTTGACCTTGGTGTATAAAGCATCTTTTCCACTTAAACAGCAATGCTCTCTAGATCCTCTGCTCTTTGTAAGTATTGATTCCCACCTCAAATCCTAAATGAATCTCTCTTGCCATGTAGGGATTTCTTCCAGGTCATCAGGGATGTTAAATAAAAAATAAATGTACACCAATCTTTTGATACCCTTATATTTGCTTTGTCTTGTCTGTTGCAGATGTTTGTTAATTAATTGTTAATTTACAGACAAAAAAAAAAGGCTTATGCACCAATATATTCCCCAAACTACATGCAAATAAAACAGTTTAGCATCCTAATAAAGAATGGAGATGAATTCATCTATGTTTTGAATGAATTCTTTAATTTGGAGAAATAAATAGTAATAAATTACAAAGTCTCTGAAGAACTTGAGTTTAACCTTGAGCTTGCTTTAGTGACAAACTTCAGCTTATCTGATCAGAGAATGAAATAGATTATGAGGAGGGGAATGTAATTGTACTGAAAAAATTGTACAGTCTCATAAGATTTCCTATACTAACTGGTCTTACATAAAGCCATTGTTTGAGTCAAGGGGGGGTGAAAAAAAGATATTAGCAAATGTTTGGTTTCTGCAAATGAGAGAGAAAATGACATTGATTTGCATGCATCCGTGGACATAGACATCAGGTCCCTGGGTTGTCATCTTGAAAATCTGGTATGGTTTGTATTTGTGATTTAAAAAGGGAGGACACTACTTAAGGCCTTTAAAGTGTGTATGTGCACAGAAGCGTAATTGTTTGAGCCACACTGTTGTTCTATGGCTCTAGTGAAAGTAATTCAACTTCTTTGTATGCTCAACTTCAAATTTCATAGCCCCTAACTGCACTTAAAAATTCATTTTTTGAAAATCTAACCCAGACTTGTGTGAAGAAGAGCCTCTCCACAGTCATCTTCAGTGACCTAGGGGATTCAGATGATCTCAGTAGCAGAATCTAGATTGTACTTTGCCTCATTAACCACATTTTGAAAATCACCAGCCTGCTTTGCCAGGAATTAAGTTACATGATTTAAAATTAACATAAGAGTTTAGCATAATTGAAGTGGGACTGTGATATCTGACTTGTGGGATTATAAGAGATGAAGGCATAATTTGCAGCATAAAAGATAACCTCTATTTTTAAAAGTAAATTTTAAAAGGTCAAAGTGTGAAGTTGAGTTGTAGTTTAGCTTATATTTTGTATGACTGCTAGGCAAAAACAAAAGCTGAAGGTCATCCACTGTAACTTGCATAAAATCCCATCTACACAACGATGCACAGATGTTTGTTTTGCTCAGAAAAAGATATAGAGCATATGCAGAAGAGGAATGAAAACACACTCTACAGCATTCATTCAGTGCAATTGCATATATACTAAAGATCAGCTGCAACATGCAGAGCCTGTTTTACGGGGCTCCATTACAGTAAATGCTTTTTAGTTATGAACATTTCTTCATTTGCAGATCTCTAAGCACTTCTGTAATGCAGGTCAGTTGCCAGGGTAGGTCAGATGTTCCGTAAAGGCGTTACAGCAAGTCTGTGGTAGAGCTGGAGTGGGAGGAGAATGCTCCCTTGGCTGTTTGCTCTGCTCCAAACATCACAGTTGTACTTCCCTTCTGAAACAAAAACTTAATTCTGGGAAAGTAGTATTTTCGTATTTGCCTTTCTTCTTAAACAAATCCATCTTAATTTGAAAACAAAGTAAACTTCACAGATGTGCATTCTCAAATTCTTGGTGTTTTTGCCCACATGAGGCAGCTGCCTCTCTCCACATAGGATTTGGCCCGCAAAGCTGAGACAACCATCACCGCCATCTCGTCTAAAGCTAAGCTGTTGCTCGCTGGCAGTCGGAGGTGTGCAGCCACAGTGCAATCAAATATGACACAGCCTCCTGAAATGTCCTCTGGTGTACCTCCCCCAAAAGGCCAAATTTATTGGAGCTACTCCTGCCTCGGGCTATTCTATCTCAGTGATGGGTCATTGGAGATCACCACTTTAATTTTAAATGTAGTTTAAATTTAAATGAAAATTACAATATGACACTTTTCAGAAGTCTGAGAGGAAAATATTTTAATAGAGCTCTGTATTGTGTATGTAGGTTATATATAAAAGTCTTTGTTGTATGTGCCTTCAGGCTAACCATGCATCAGATAAGTATTTTAAACTGTACTGTTAATACCAGTTTATCAGCCATGTAACCTGCTGTGATGCTTTCAGAACTAAATGAATCTGGCCTTGGAACCTAATGTCTGAAATCAGGCCATAAATTGTTACACTTCATAAAAAAAATAGATGTGCTTGTCCTGTATCAAGAAATTCATTTACAGTTCAGAGGACAGGGCAGGGACACAGAGTACTGGGGGATGGAACTGATTCGGTAAAGGGAATCTGCCCATAGCCCCAGATACTTAGGACTGATTTGCCTTCTGGAAAGTCTATATATGGGTGAGTGGAGGAAACAGTCATATTATTTAGTTTAATGAGAATGTTTTCAGTGAAATTGGGTGTTCATAAAAATATTTATCTGGGGGGAGAACTGCTAAGCTCTTGGTTCTGTAGCTAATTGCAGGGAGTTCTTCAGAGTCCTGAGGTGTAGCTCTGCTTGTGGTTGCAGTATCAGACTTGGACTTCAGACACCTGGATTCTCCTCCAACTTCTGTAGCACCATGGACTTGTTGAGCAACCTGACCTGCTCTCTGCCTCAATTTCCCCACTGGTAAAATGGTCCTGTAAATGGGTGGTAATTATACCATGTGTCTTCTGCTAAAAGTATCGAACTCTGTGCTTTAACAGATGTGTTTTTAAGTAGGGTATTAGCATGGAATTTAACTCATAGGATGTTCATGCCCTTTCTTTACATTTTCTTTCCAGTGGATTGGAAGAAGCCAGGGACTTCCCAGTTTTGTTCCAGCCAAGAAGTGCATCATTCAGCTTTGTTCTTCGCAGTTGGCAGCCTTAAGAATGCAAGCTCTGTTTCAAAACACTGTGCATCTGTCAAGCCTGCCCAGGCACTGCCTCAGCATAAAACCAGTGCCAGGTTGTCTGACCAGAGGAAAGTGCCCCTCCGGTTCCTTTTGTACAGATGAGAGCAGACAGACAGGCTGAGAATCTTGCTTTCTCATTTTATTCTGAGCCCATTTTAAGAGAAGCTATTTTGTTCTGGTGCAATAGCCCTAAACAGCATGATGCTCAACTTAGAGGTTCTGCAGAAGTAGAAGAGAGATGTGAGCACAGTAAGCAACATTAATCATAGAATCATAGAATGGCTTGGGTTGGAAGGGACCTTAAAGGTCATCTAACTCCAACCCCCTGCCATGGGCATGGACACCTCCCACCAGATCAGTTTGCCCAAATCCCCATCCAACCTGGCTTGAACACCTCCAGGGATGGGGCATCCACAGCTTCTCTGGACAGCCTGTGCCACTGCCTCACCACCCTTACAGTGAAGAATGTCCTCCTAATGCCTAGTCTAAATCACCCCTCTTTTAGTTTAAGACCATTCTTCTTTGTCCTATCATTATCTATCTGCGTTAAGAGTCCTTCTCCATCTTTTTTGTAAGCTCCCTTTAAGTATTGAAAGCTCACAATGAGGTCTCCCCAGAGCCTTCTCTTCTCCAGGCTGCATATCCCCAGCTCTCTCAGCCTTTCTTCATGGATCCCACACATGTAAGCAAAATCCTTCCTTCTTGAAAACGCTACTGCTGCATCACCTTGCACCCAGGATCATATTCCACCAGTTCTGGCAAGGTTCTGGCAACCCTTGAGACAGCCTCCAGTTTGCCTGGCTTCTAGAGACTCTCAGGATTAACTCCCACTAGAACAGCCACTTTTCCTATGGCTCAGTGGAGGCTACTAATAACGTGGAGACTGTATTGACACAGAATACATTGCTTTGTCTTTAGAAAGTGATGTGATTCACAAACCTGATAGAGAATAAAGAACCCCCTTTCCTTACAAAATGAAATAGAAAAAGCATAACTATCATCACCTATATATGTGTATATATATGTTTAAATATGTAATTATTCCTGCCTTTCCTCTGCCTTCTCACAGTTTCCTGCCTTCTTAAGTATGTCAGCACAAACGGGTGCAGCGATTGCTGGTTCACTCTCAGCTGTCAAGCACAAGCCAGCTCCAGCCCAGCACATCTATGTTATCGTAGCACTGAGGCTGCACTAATAAGCCTGCCTGAGAGTATGGTACTGTCAGTCACCATCTGTGCGCACATATCTGTCTTGTCCTATTCGCGTAGAAATTCCTCCCATGTATGTCAGATTTTCTCTTCAAATTCGTTCCAGAAAAGAGTTTCCACTGAACCTCCCAGTTCTGCTCATTTTTCAAGATTTGCAAATGAAGTGTCCCATAAAATTAGCATTCAACAACATTCTGGGACGTGACAGGTAGGAGCAGAGCAATTTTATCCAGGCATCACATAGAGCTGTAAATCAGCACTCCGTGGACTGTAAATACATGTCAGTAGGATATTAAATGCTAAAGGTTTAATTTTCCCAAGCTAGTTACTTGGGTGTAAAAACTGGATGTAGGCAGACTAGCATCTGCCTATTGAATTATCTCTTTCTTAATAAAAGCAGGCACTCATGTAGACAGATCTACAGATCTACAGATCAGTTTTAGGAATTAGTTATAATTCATCAGAAAACTGTGTGTGTGTGTGTACAGAGAGCTGAGTTCTCTATCTAAAAGTTTCCTTCCTACTAACTTACGCACATGCATGTATAAATGCATACATATATATTATAAATGCACTTGAACACACAATGTATATATTTATTTGAGAGGCATAACATTTAGCCAAATGTTTTTCAATGATTGTATTGGGAGATACTTAGCTTAAGTTCTGCATTTGACCTTAGAGATCTTAAATCTGTATTAAGAGATACACTCTAAAGAAAAAGAGCTCCCATCTATTGGCTTGGGATGTACTGGCAGAACTCGGATTAACTCTATTCCCATCTCTGACTATAGCAGAGAATGAATGTGGTGGCATTCTAAGTGCAAAAGTATTGCATGATGTATAGGCATGAAGATGTCTTAATAGTGTGTTGTGGAGCCACCAGGTTATTCCAAATGAACCTGAGCTATTCATAGGGACTGCAAGTTTACCTTTTGCACAGGTTTTCTTCTTGCTTCTTTAGCTTGCCCAGAACAGAATGCTGCCAGGTCTGAGGGACTGAAGTTTATGCAGCTCTACCTGGTTCTTATCATGGGTAAGGCTACAGGTTTTGGGGGGAGAGGTCCTTTGGTGGGGAGCTTGGGAGGAGGGGAAGTTGGCAGGAGTATCAGCCTCTCTCTGCTTTCAGGAATGTCCTGGTGGTGTCACCTATAACGTACTCTGAGACATAGACACCAGCTGTCACCTTTTCTGTGACTTCTGCTATTGTTTAAAAAGAGAGAGAAAAAAAGAAAAGGGACAGAGGGAAAACCTCTAATGAGAAGGGGAAATGTTAATTGTGGCTGGAGGTGACAGTGCACAATAAGAAATTTTGCTGCCTTGCTTTTGTATCTCTGATGAAAGTACCCTAAGAGTGCAGCACAGCAAACGCTCAGCTCTGAGGGAGGATGATGTTTCCAGAAATCATCATGATCCCTGAAGGTCCTCCTGAATAGCAGGAAAAACACAAATACAGAACCAAGGTTAGACAAAATTGTTCAGTGTCTCAGCCATGCTGCCAACAGATGCTCTTCTCCCATTTCTCCTTGAACCTTCCCAACTGCCTTCAGACAAGGGGCTACCAGGTAGGGACCAGGTGGGCCCAGGATCCTGCATTGCCTGTGTGTGCAGAGGCTTCAAATGGAAATGTCGCTACCAGGCAAAAATCTGACTCACAACTGGCTTTCTGCCATGCTTAAAAGTGCTGCTAAGACTGAATTTTTCAGGTTAAGCCATTGAACATTAGGCTACTTCATCCGCAAGCCAGCGGTTGGAGGCTGCAGGCAAATCTCTTCAGGTCTGAGCAAGTGTTGCT
This sequence comes from Aythya ferina, assembly GCF_964211825.1. Taxonomy (NCBI): domain Eukaryota; kingdom Metazoa; phylum Chordata; class Aves; order Anseriformes; family Anatidae; genus Aythya; species Aythya ferina. The sequence continues at coordinate 118,416,051 of NC_140297.1, forward strand.
GCCAGGCAGATCACGAGCAGCTGCAGGTGCCTCCTCAGAGAGGCAGGTGCCCCTAAGGGATCTCCCAAAGTGTGGCTGGAGAACCCACTTCTTAGGTAACCATGCCTAACAGCTGTGGGTAGGGTAGCAAGGTTTAGTATGAAAAAAAAACCCTAAACGGACTTTAACTGGAAGCAGCAGAGGCTACTTTGTCAAACCCATAACTTTCTGAGCAAGCCGTAGAGAAGGAGAGGGAATAATTCAGGACACTTGAGAGATTCTTTTTAGCATTTTCAGTTTTGCTATTTTTTTCTTCCCCTCCTGCAAGCACTAAGGCATTTCTATAATTTATTGCAATTTACCAAAGGAAAACAAGCTCTCCCACTGACATCTTTATAGCTCAAATCTGTTCTCTGTGCTGTCTTGGTTGCAAAACTGGGCACACACTGAATGAGAGAAGTGAGAGAAGCTGGGAACTCGTTATGTAAAATCTACAGTAACCAAGCTTTTCTAGTGCTATTATGCCCTGACCCCTTATTTTGGAGCAGTAACAAAACCACTGAGACTGGACAATTATAGGGTTTCCCAGGCTCTTTTTTTTGTTTTTGTTTTTGTTTTTTTTCTTTTTTTTTCTTTTTCTTTTTCTTTTATTTTCTTTCTGGCCTCATCACAAAACCCAGGCAAATCAATGGTGTGCCCAAACTTTCTGATGTGGTCTAGGTCTTTCAGTATACCTAATGCACAAAGAAATAGTGGGGAAATAGCTCTGTTTTATTTATTATCTGAACAGGACAGTAGCCTGTCTACAAATTCCTTGCTCTGCATCACTGAAGAAATCTCTGACACGTTTTCTAATTGTTTGATATTTGGGCTGCACCATGATCCCTATCGCTTTTATATTCGCTTTGTTTTCTGCATGTGGTTTAAATTCTTGACACTCATGTGTGATTCAAGTAATTATTCTCCTCTCCAAGACTTGATATTTGTTCCATTTCAACATCCTCACTCAAGTAAAAAATAAAGAGCTTTCTTGTCTACAGGCTGCTAGGACTTCATACGCATATTCTGCCTCTTCATGATGTTGGAAACTGAGTCATCTACAATTCCACAGCTATGCTATCAGCACTTTGAGACAATGCATTTGGGATCAGGATGAGCTAAACCTTTTAAGGATGAATTAAGAATTTCTGAAACTGGACAGCAAAAACTACATTGTGAAACTGCATGGAAATGCCTTGCTGTGCCATTCACGCACATATGTTCAGTTCACAAGTCTAAAACCGTTTTCTAAGAGCCAGTTCTGCAAACTCCACCCTGCAGGACTGAGGAACAGCCGGTGTGGTTTTCTGCCCCTTTTTACACCCCGAGGAACGAGCACGCTGGAGTCTCACTGATGACGGTGCTGATGAGGCGTGTAGCTGAAAAGAATCCCTTTCACTGGTGTGTTGGTTCTGCCGCGCTGCTGGGAAGAACAATCTGCTTGTGTCAGTCAAGTACACACTGTGAAACTGAAAATCTAATGGGTTTGGGGGATGTCAAACTTATTCAAAAGGGGATATATGATATCAAAAACCCCTCAGAATTTCCCATTTCTCTGATGCATTCTTAAAATATATATCTTCTCTGTACGCATTCTTACAAAAATAGATAGACTTTTAACAAATATTTTTGTCATATATCCTTGAAGAGTAGGATTAGCCATTTCTACTTCCTTTTTAAACACTAATTTAATACAATACCAGCCTTCACAAAAATAATTCTCTCCACAAAACTTACACAGGACACTGCAAACAGTTTATATCAGGGCTATAAAGGCTAGCCAAAGCACAGGTGCAGGAAAAGAGATGACTGATGATTATGGAGAAGTAAGCCTTGCAGAATGGTGTCAGGCTAATTGTTATGTATTAATGTCTGCAAACAAATCAACACAATATTTATTATCTTCTGGGAAAAAAAAAAAAAAAAAAGTGTTTTGGTGCTGTTTTTAATTATTTACACAGCTCACTGCTTTTTTCCTCAGTTGGCTTGAAAAAGAGCAGCTTATCCTTCTCTAGGAGCCCACAGAAGGCAGTAGTGGAGGTTATACTGGAAAAATATTGCTTAGAAAGGAACATGAGTTTCTTGCAAAGAAATACAAGGAAAGCCCTGTGGCCCACTGCTTGATTTCATCCAGTCTTCGCAAATTGCATCCACCACTCTCCCTCCACCCCCCTGGGGTGCCAGGAAACATGCAAACACTGGACTAGAGCTTTAGGTCTCAAAAGACTGTTTGCTATGGCTGCATGTGCTTCCAGGGCACATTCACAGCAATTCAGCAGCTGAAGACAGAATATTGTTGAGTGACCAGTTTTCATATGTTGGCCAACCAACCATGCACACCCATTCAGAGGCTATAAGCTGGTACCAATAAAGATGAAAGTGGTGGCAAGAAGTATTTATTTCTTTGTATTTTACTTTGCTGGCAATTCAGACAAATGCAAGACTCTTCAGAGCAGTACAGTTTCTGTTATAAAAGAAATTGAATAAATCCAATTTCTCAGTGTAAAAACCTTTTTATTAGTCCACTAAAAATGCAACTGCATCAAAAGTTATTAGTCTTTCCCTAATATTTTTTTGTATTTGTTTTTAAACTGTAAGCATGAGAAACTGACAGAAATGAAACTAATGTTCTACAAAGGATTTAAAAAAAAAACAAACAAACAAACAAAAAAAAACACCATGCTGTCAGATTTTCTTTAGAAGCTTATGGACAAAAGAGCTTGAACTTGTAAATATGCATAGTCAGACCCTGCTCCTCAGTTAGTTCAATGAAAGAAGAACCTTTGCATTGAGGAAAGATCAACATCTTCACTTGTCCTGAGGTGTAGCTTTTAGAAGGTATTACTATTGAGGGGGAAGAAGAAAATAAATAAATAAATAAGAAAAAAATCCATAAAATACATAATATTAAGAAGCCTGTTACTATTGTAATCTGCAAAGACAGCCTGAATGATCTAAAACAAAATTGTCTTGTTCAAAACATGCTGCATAAACCCATTCATGGCATATATTTCCACTAAGTGTATTAAACTGTGAATATGAAGCTATATATGTATTATATGTATTATCATTATATTGTTATAGCAGATGGCTTGGAAAAAGAAGAAATTCCCAGCATTGAGGCACATATCAACCATCCAATGCCATCAAGTCTTGGCATTTTCCTTCACTACCACCATCCCCAAAAATAAGAAAAAAAAAAAAGTTAACAAATCATTTTTAAAATTACAGAGTGGTTGACAGAGGTAGCTGCACTGAGCAGTGTGTTTGTGCATTTCTTGAGGCTTTACCACAATACTGAGTGACATTTGTTTAAAACGTTACCACTGTACATTAGCCATGGAGCATTAAATGGATTCAGACCTGGTTGACAGATCTCTGAAAGTACTTAATGGACCTGTAATGGTAGCTGTTGGCAGGGATCTGAAGGGATTGCTGTAGGGCCTCATGTGCTTCAGGGGGTTCCTCAGTAAGTAAATCTGAAGGTAAATATAGAATCACTGCCAATTTAGTTTGAACATGGATCAGTATGTTTAGAAAAGGATGGACAGAGCAGAGTGGATTATTTTTCTAGTTTGATCCGTGCCAGACAACAAGTCTTCCAATACAAGGAAATTCAAAATTTCATGTCTCAGAGTAAAACAAGCCTTATCTGCAGAATGATGTCTGTGTCCTGAGAAGCACTGAGGGGGCTATGTGGAGGAGTGAGGAAGAACGCTTCCTCAGTGTGATGCTGCAGTGAGAATGGCTCATACAATTCCTAGGTGTGCTACAAGATGTGTTTTTACTTCAGAATAAGCCTGCTGGGAGCCCAATATTTAAAAAATAAAAAATAAAAAATTTAAATAACATGTTGGAAAAGTAGCAAAGGCAAACTCAAGAGCTGAAAAAAAACTGTTAGAGAAATTTCTTTAGAGTGAGAGCTCAGCCTGCTTAGCTTTTCAAAAGGATGATGAAGGGATGACTTGCTCACATTATATAAGTATCCTCATGGGAAAAAAGTAGAAGTACAAGAGGCTTTTTAATCTGGGAGAGATCAGCATAAGAAGAATCACTGTATGGCAAATGAATTCATACAAACTCATTTTAGTGAGAAAGGCCATTTTTGGTGATGTAAATGATTAGTCTGGGGAATGAACTGCCAAGGGAATGGGTAGATTTTCTATCCAGTGAGTTTTCAAATCAAGTAAAGATGCTTTTTGTAAAATAGGTTTAAACGAATGTAAGTTATTGAGCTGTATTACGAGGTGAAAAGTGATGGTCTGTGATATATAACATTAGCTAGAAAATGTATTGCTGTCTAGTCTTAAACTGCATGATTCTTTGACTCTTGTGAACAGAGCCTTTCAGTTGTGGCCACATTAAGTAGAGATGGAAGTAATATAACAACTAAGACAAAATGCACCTTCAAATAAACCACCTTCTGCTGTTAGCAAGCAAAGTTCTCTCCTGGAAACCAGATTCTTGCTTGAGTGTGTTTCTTGTTGCACAGGTAATGGAATTAGGTGTCATAAAATGTCTTTATGATATAGGTCTTTATGATAAAGATTTATGATATAGGTCTTTGTGATAAAGGTCTTCTGGTCAGTTATAACTTTGTGGGTGTGAGGTTTTTATTTATTTATTTATTTTTAAGTAGTACTCTTTGTTTTTAACATTAGGTATAAAAAAAAAATAAAATATGAAATACACAAACAACATCACTTCTACCATGGCTCAACAGCTGATAGGATCAAAAATCATTGAGGATAACAGCTGCACAGGGAAAGAGAGGCAGAGCTGTCATGACCTTCATTTCTGAAGGAAACTAAGAGCCTGGGGTGGTGCTGAGGGAAGAGGCTGACTGTTTGGAGATGAGGAGCTGATAAACAGCAAGACTGTGAAGAATGAGCAGCTCAGATCAGCCAGGAAAGCATGTCTGGATATTAAAGAACGTGCAACAGTGGGGTATACAAACTGTAATACTGTTTTTTCTGTGGCTGATAAAACCTGTGAGAGCTTAACCGAATTTCAGTGTCCCACCTAGAGAAGTTAGACAAATCTCTTTGGCCCCACTGGGTGCAACTACTTGCCCTCAGCACATAGCCCATCAACACTTTGGGCTCTTTTTCCCTCCCAGCACAGGTCATTACCTCCCTCCTTCTCCCACATTTTCAGTCGTCCTTCTGCGACCCTTTCACACACACTGCTGCACCCCCATGAGTGCCCGGGGCTGTTCTTCCCCTCCAGCTCATCAACCCCTTACTGTGTGACTACTCCTACATATTGCTAGCGAAGGGCCTATCCATGCCACATTGTAATTAAACTGTTTCTGAAAACCAAAAGCCTCCAGGTGATTCCTATGCTACCTAGATCACAGTTTTGCTTTTCCAACTGTAACTGCTGCTTATTGAGCTGGGGGGGGGGGAAGAGCAAAGAAAAAGCAGTCAATCCAAATTGTCTCGTCAGGAAGGTAATGGAGCAGGACGAAGGAAGCACAGCAGTCATCCAAGTGCACAGATTCTTGTAAAACCTTTATGAAAAGCCTGAATGAATCCCTCAAGTGAATGGCCATTTTGTCCCTTTCAGTTCTTCTTCTCCAGCATGGGACTCAATGTGCAGCTTGTGGACAGACGGATTCCACAATAAACAGAGAAGGAGAGTAAAACTAAACCCTCTGGAGCCTGGCCAGCAGCAATGTCAAATCTCTTGACTGATTTCCCAGTGAATTCTTGCTCTAAATGTCAGGAGAACATAGCCCTGCAGCCAAATCTGGACCAGACTGATACCAAGGCGTGACAAAATGAATGACCTAAGTAACAAGATTACACCACAGGAAAATTAGAACTTCAGAAATGTGCAAAGATCACATTTCAGTAAGCGGTGCTTTATGTAAGATCCTTTTAGTAGACAAAGCTTAGCCCAAACTTATAAAACATAAAGTGGTGAGGGGAGGAGGGTTCATTAGTGGCGACAGAACAAAATGTTCGGTCCAGCAGTAAAGAAAGTCAGCGTTTCTGCAAGCGTCAATCATTTCTGAAAGGCTTGCAGCCTGCTTTCAAGCGCTCTTGTCAACAGGAGCCAGGAAAGGGTCACAGGAATTTAGTCTCCTAGGAGCCTGTGCCACTGTGAAAATGGCAGCTAAGTCTCTCCATCACTTCAGGCGCTTCTGAAAATCCTTCTCAAGGCTCTCCTGTGAGTGGCAGCAAGTGTCCCTTTCGCTCTGGCTACCTGCTGCCTGCTCGTGCACACAGGGCTGGCAGGAACCTGAGCAGCCTGGAGATCTCTGACCTTCCTTCAGCTGCAGCTGAGATTGGCTTGGGGGCTCAAAACACATTGGAAAGGGCAAAGACACCCAAAGACAGAGAGTGGTAGCATGTTTGGGTAAGCTTCATTCCCTTTGGAAACTGAAAGCCTGAAGTGGAGCTGAGAGAGGAGCTGAGCGAGCTGAGGAGCTTAACGACAGCAGCATAAGGAGAGCAGTCCAGGTCCTCTGGGTACAAGTAGTAAAAGAACCATGGCCACTGAGAAAACACATAGTGCTTCTAAATTATGCTGTTTTACTGTTGTTCTGGATTTTCTTTTCTCTGCTTCAGCTGACAAAAGCCTTGAGGCAGATGTGATGGAGATGCCCAGTATGGATACCTGTGGGACTCGTCATAATAGTGAAGGGACACTGCAATTCAGCAAGGTGCCAGAGTCTACTCCAGGGAGAGTTTCTGTCTCCCTCCCTCGTATTATTTTAGCTGGAAATATCTGTGTGCACATTCCTCTCCAACTTTGGCAGAGTGCCCTCTCCTCCACAACAGACCAATCTGAAATCCCAGATCCAGCATGCTTCAACTGTCTGGGAAGTCCTTGTTCAGAAGGTGGATGTGCCTTACGTGTTGCAGCATCTTCTCGCCATGGCTTACTTTCCTAGGGAGATCTTTTATTCATGATGCCCTAAAAATGACTATGGGAAGTCGGCTGTAATGTTCAGTGAAGGAGAAGCAGAGGCATTGAGAGTTTCTGCCACGTATTTCTCCCCCTTAGACAGGGATTGAAAGTTAGCACAAATTTAAAAATTGTCATGTTCATTTGCAAGTTATTTCCTTAATTGTGTTAAGCACAGCAGCAGGAGGAATGTTGGAATGTTTCATCCTTGGGCAGAGGTCCAAACCAAGTTGAGCCAGGTTTTAAGGCGATGAAAATACATAGGGGAGGGAAAGAAGAAAAAAAAAAAAAAAAAGAGAGAGAGAGAAATCTACATGGTCCCCCAAATCCCAAGAATGGCAAATTTATAACAAATTTATCCCTAGATGAAATGGCACTGCTTTTCTCTGTTTTTCAGTGACACCTCAAGGGATGGCTTCATTGCCCCTGTGTTTTCAACACAACATAGCCTTTTTGTTTGATCAGGGCTGGCACAGTGCAGTTTGCTCCAGGTTTGTGCCCGAAGCATTGCCTTTCTCTGTTTATGTGGTCACAACCTTTGTCTAATTCTCCAGAAGATCTATTGCAGCAAGAATGGTAGCAGTGACAGAAGTTATTAATGTTCTGGCTTCTCTATGTGGTAGGGATCTGCTCTGAGGATCACAAAGAGCAGATACGTGCTGTCTGCAAGAAAAAGAAACGTAATTATTTGTTTTGTTAAGTGAATTTTGTTTGTGAATAAACTAATGGGCCACGAGAGCCCAATCTACAAGGTGCCAAAGAACAAGTGTGTTGTCAGGGCAAAGCTGTGAAAGCAACCTCAGCCCTAGTTGGAAACAGGCAGCTCCAAAACTGGAAAGAAATCTGAGATTTCTGTGTGCACCTTTTGTGGCCTTTGGAACAACAGAGAAAAGTATTTGTTAGAAGTAGCTGTGGTACTAGAGGCTGAAATAATCAAATAATGAGTTCATCAAATACAGGTGGGAAAAGTTATGATGTGTTCAAGCAAGGGAATCCACAGGTGTTTGAAACACAGCACTAAAAATAAGTTTCTTTTTTGTACAGTAATTCCTGTTCAAAAGGCAATAGGGGTGAAAAAAAATATTTATGCAGACGAACATCCTAAATAAAGCGCTTTCACTGTGGGCGGCAACTCCTGCAGCCTTGATGTGAAAGCTTGTCTGTGAGTATATGAAGTATATGACAGGCTTATGTGCCCATATGACACTATTAGGACTTGAAGTTTCTGGAATCATTGTAACAGGCTGTGAAACTGCCTGAGAAAGACTGAGAAACCCAAATGCACCAGAGGAAGGAGCAGAGCTGTGCAGTGATGCCTGCACCCCTTCTTCCATCTTGCACTTCGCTGAGTGCAAGATGGAAGAAAATGAAGCAAAGCTTGAAAACAAGGAAGTCTAACATCCAGCCAGCTGTTTTCCTTTGTCATCAAATTGTGAATGTCTCTTGGTTCCCTTTATGACTCTGCTCTAGAGAAGGGAATTGCAGGCAAACGTGAGAGAAACACCTACATTTGTACTTTATGATCACTTGGTATGTACCATTAACTCTGATCGGTAAGTATTTAACACACGGGCATTAGTTCTTTATTGCACGGTGTTCAAATTTGTTTAGGGCATCCTGAACTGATAGTGTCACACATTAGACTCATTTTTCACCACTGTAACTTGTTGCCTACAATCTCCTAGCAGAAGCTAAGAAAGGATTTCCATGTTTTTCCATGGTTTCCACATCCAAAGTAGTTCTTCAGCTCTTTTCTAATGTGCAGAAAGATTGCCTGGCACAGCAGGTATAGCACAGGCCAGTTTATTATCACATCAGATTTTGATTCTTTCTCTGTTGCCATATGGGTGCAAGGCAATAGATTTAGTTTCTTGGTGCATGCTGTTTTAACCTGGCTTAACCCCTGAACAGCATGTTCTTTAAACCATTTTTTGTGTAACTTATGCACTGATTATTTTACTGCATTCAAAGGTCAAAGCCACCTGAAAGAAAAAGAAAAAGAAAAAGAAAGAAAAAGAAAAAGAAAAAGAAAAAGAAAAAGAAAAAGAAAAAGAAAAAGGAAAAAAAAAAAAAAAAGAAAAAAAAAGAAAAAGAGATTTTATTGATACTTTGTTCCATTTTCACGCCTGCCTTCTTCAAGTGTCAAGTTCTGTGCAGTGTCTAACAAAATAATCCTGCCAGGAAACTTAGGTAACTTTATTGTTTGTCTGTTTTCTTATAGCCTAAAGGGCTGTTTTTTTCATCAGATTGTTCTCATGCTGCGGATGGAATGGGCTCCTCTCAAGGTGAGAACCACCTGAATTGCCTCACCAGCATCACAGACTAGTGTCAAGAGCTCTTTTCAGTGCCTCCCGTTAGCTTTCCACACGAGGAAAAACTTAAAAACTAACCCCTCTGCCCCTCTGGGAGCCAGCATGGTCCCGGTGAGGTACGGGGGTGTTTCAGGCACTCAGACCTCCCCACCTCAGGGCGCCTTGCACTCGATTCCCGTGAATCCAGCGCGCAGCGGGAGAAGAAACCGCAAAATCTCCGACTCCGAGCGATCTTCCAAACTGCGCAGCCCCCCCCCCCCCCCCGCCCCACCCCGCGCTAATTAATTAATCCTATTCCCACGACCGCAAGCGCCCCCTCTCCGGCGGCAGCGCCTCGAGCCCCCCCCGGGCCGTCGGGGAGCAGCAGCAGGTAGGGAGGGCAGAGATTTGGAGCCGCGCCCCCCCCCCGGTCCCCTCCCGGTCCCCTCCCGGTCCCCCCCCGGGCCCCCCCCAGGTCCTCCCCCGGCTCCGGCTCCGGCCCCGGTCCAGGTCCCGGCCCCGGCCCCGGCCCCCGCCCCGAGCCCCGCGCCCCCCCCGGCCGGTGCCGCAGCTCCGCGCGGAGGCATGAGCGACCGGGCGGCCGCTGAGCGCCGCGGGTGAGTGCGCGGCCCTCCGCGGGGTGCGGAGGGGGAAAAATGGAGGGGGGGCAGGGTTGGAGGAGGGGGGGTGGAAATAAAGGTCAACACGGGGGCTGGGGAAAGTTTCGAGGGGGAAAAGGGGAGCCCCGGTGGGGATTCTCCGCGCACCCCCCACCCCCGTCCTGCAGTGCCAAGGTGGGGGGGAAGGAGGGAGGAGGGGGGTTTTGCATCATGGGGGGCTTGCAGGGAGCCGGCCCCTTCCCCGAAGGTGATATCTTTCAGTCGCCCTTGGGGTTTGAGACTGGAGGTGCCGGAGGGCTGCAAGCCGGCGCTGTTCCGCGCCCTACAACTTTTATTCGCTGCTTTTATTCGTGCGCTTGCCCCCATCCCCTGCCGCTCCCTCCCCACAAGCGGGTGCCCGGTGTCCCGGCGGGACACGGCCCGCACACGTCGGGGGGGGGCTCGTTGGTGCCCCCCAAAAAGCCTCGGATGCTGCCCCAAAAGCCACCGCTCACACAGAGCTTGTGCCCCAGGCAGGGTCGCTGCAAGCCCCCCCAGCTGCTGGCCCTGCTCCCCAAAAGCATAGTAGTAAGGGGAGGAAGAATTTGGTAAATGCCGTTTGACATTTGTATGGAAGACAGCATTACTGCTTACACTGCTATGGCTTCAAGCTGTAATCACACCGATGATGTCCTGGACACCAGTGCGTCCTGTCCATAGCCTACGCTCTTTTGGCCTTGATGACAACATGAGCTGTGAAACCCACCCTGCACCCTATCAGACACAGTCTACCATGTAACTGTGTGGTCTAGACTAGAGGATTTCAAGTGTATCCATAGGAATTTAATGTGTGACCAGAACACGAAAGCGTCATTCTGCTTTTCCATTTTTTATTTGTGTAAGGCAACCATGAACAACAACTCCTCCAAAAATTGTTTTGTAACTTCGATGGTAAATCTTAGTGGCTGGAAAGTCACGTTTCAGTTTTAGACCTGGCAGCCATCACCATCTCATCTCAAGGCTTTAAATTAGCTGCATGCAGAAAGAATAGTGGACGTTGGAGGCGGTGTTGATTTCCACGTTGCTTTTGGATTTAAGTGAAAACCTGGGCTCAGGGCTAAAACACAGTATTAAGCTTTTATTAACAGGTGTGCAGCTTGAAAGAAAAAAAAAAATGCTGTGACAGCTGGGTGTTTTGCTGGGTGTTGAAATCAGGGAAAAACAGGCTGCTTCAGAAAAACATTTCTGCATTGAAAATAGGTGTTTAGATCATTAACTATCAAAGTGTGGCTGGCAGTATAGTTCTACCATTTTCATATTTTCCATGCAGTGCGTTATTGGAGAAAAATAGAAACTTTCTTTATGTTGATGAACTAGATTTGTACTTGAGTTATGCTTTTGACTTGTATCCAGCATTTTTGCATTTTCAGGGCTCTAAAAAATGACCAAATTGATTGCACGTGTTCTCACATGTTCTCATAGGGTCTAGCAGTAATAGAGGTCTGAAATCTGACCTCCTTATTTGGTAGCCTAGACAGCAGAAGTTGTGATCTACTGGATCCTCCCTCTGTTACACATGTGCGTGCACCACTGACTCCTGGGACTCCCCCCAACTGGAATGAAGCTAAATACATGGTTTTAATACCAAATACAATCTCTCTTTTCTACAAGATGAGGGGATGTTGCTGATTTGCACATCTTGCTATTCTCTGCATACAGAAAGTGACAGGTTGGGTACTCTTGGACAATGAAGTCAGGAGTCACTATATCCTTACCTCACATTCTCCAGAAACCTATGTTCCCCTAACTCTCTTCGGTGGTAGGAAATTTTTCAAAAGTCTGGGATAAAATACCATGGCTTGTGCTTTGCTTTGCAAAAGCAGGTGCAAGCTAAAGCTCAAGGAAACCCATGTTGCATCCCAACTGAGATGGGTGTGAGAGGGTAGATGAGTGCCACTTTCCTTGTCTGTGCATCCACGTTTCTTTTCCATGGACAGCAGGATGTGCCTCACCCCTATGTGAAATGTTCATCTGGGACATTTCCTGGGACACCAACATCTTTTCAGCGTAGATACAGCTCCCATGTCCTCCTGAGGCCACTAAATTAAGTTAGTGAGGGAGTAGCAAGGTTGTCGAAGGTAAGCTATTGACAGTCTTTAGGTTGCAGTAAGAGTCTGGGCATAGTGTTCAAAGACAAGGATCCCCAAAAAGCTGTGTGCTTTAGCACTGGGGGAGGTAGTGAATTTGGAGCCATTTTGAACAAAAAGCCTGATCTAGGTAGCTGGTCATTAACTGGTTGTTAATATGAGTTACAAGTCCCACTCTTACAAGTCCCACTCAAAATTCAGAGTCTGTCAGATTGCTTCACAAGCACTTTACAGCCATTTTCAGGAAATAATGTAATTCTTGTTCTCATCTGAGAGTCTAGAGAACTGAGATAGAGTACAAATGACCTACCCAAAATACACAGTAAATTAGCATAAGAAATGAGACAAGGAAACAAATTATTTGCTCCAGTCACAGGATTAAATTGCCTTTCCCTAACTCTCAGCAACTGTTAAGAAATTCATGGGCCATTCTTCTTGCAATAACTTGAAAAAGCAAGGCATGCATTTTATGCTTCTTTCTGATGTAAGTGGTATTAAATATGCATTGTAGCTCAGTTACCTTAGATAACTGAGCATAAATTCATCCATCTTCCACTTGAAATTCTGTTCCCAGATGTAACAGCTGAATATTCTTTCTTTTGTTTTCTGTTTTGTTTTGTTTTTGGTTTTGGAGGGGTTGGGTTTTTTGCTTTTGTTTTTAAAAGAAGAATTTTGTTAGCATTCCTTAGAAACTCATTAAAATGCTTCCCTTTTGGCTTATTCTCCTAATTTATTAATACCACAAATAACTTTTCTTTGGTGACCCACTTTCATAGGTATCTGAGCATGTAGCAAAACTGTAACTCATCAGGAAGGCTGTGCAGACTAACACATAGCATTTCCAGACAGGAAAATCAAGACATTTCTTTCTTTATCACACACAGTAGCACACATCAAATGTACAGAAAACATGTTTCTATTCCACTACTTAACTCTGCACCCTTGGCCCCTAAAAAGGACTTAATTGACTGCAGGATTGATTTAAAAATCAGAATTTAGGATTTCATCTATTCTCCTGGCTGAATTCAAATTTTACCCTATGTCCACAGAGAAGAAAGAGCTTTTTGCATAAATTGAAGTATTGGTTTGTGTGAGTGTTCAGACAAATAGACTTTCTCTTTTATAGCTCCCTAAGCAACCTCCCAACACTACACTGTTGTAAAAAAACAGGGTTTGGCTAAGACACTGCTCTTTACTGAACTATTGTACCTACTTTGTGGAAACTACAGATTTGCTTAGAAAAAGAGAATGCCCACTGATCTAATGAGCATGATGTTTAACTGGCCACTGGAAGTGGTAGGGTTTTGCAGACTCTTAGGCAGGCAGAAGTCAGCTAGTGTAGAAGATTACACTTGTTTTCATTCTCATTTATTTCAAAAAATATAAGGAGGTTCTTTGCATGAACTAATAAGCTATAGGGACAGACTTATCACAGGGGATGACTAATTACTCTGTGTATTACACCTGCAGATGCTCAAACACTGGCAGCATTTTAAGGGCAGTCTGCTTTGCCAGTGCACGCATCCATGGTTATCCCAGTCCAAGGATACTCAGCCTTGAAATCTTCCCTCCAAAGCCTGCCAGATAGCAACCCTCTAACAGGAGAACATAGGGCTTATTGCTTGACTTCTGATGAAGACTTGTTTTCCTTTTCAGTAAGTGTGGACGTCTGTGCAAGTGTGAGAGCATCATGGTAGCATTTAAAGGCGTCTGGACTCAGCCCTTCTGGAAAGCTGTTTCAGCAGAATTTTTGGCCATGTTAATTTTTGTCCTCCTCAGCCTTGGTTCCACAATCAACTGGGGTGGATCGGAGAAGCCCCTGCCTGTAGACATGGTTCTTATCTCTCTTTGCTTTGGACTCAGCATCGCAACCATGGTGCAGTGCTTTGGGCACATCAGCGGTGGCCACATTAACCCCGCTGTGACAGTGGCAATGGTCTGCACAAGGAAAATCAGCCTCGCCAAGTCGGTCTTCTACATTCTCGCCCAGTGCCTGGGAGCCATCGTGGGGGCAGGCATCCTTTATCTCATCACACCACCAAGTGTAGTGGGAGGCCTGGGAGTCACTATGGTAATCACTTCTGCTCCAGCTCCTGGAGTAGACTAACTTAGAGCCTAAGAAAATATAATCAGTGTCACACAGAATAAAGAGAGCTCAAGTAGAGATTTTAGGAGCTGGTTGGTTTATTTATAACATCTAGACAGGGTTTAAAGCTCTCCCCGGGATGGCTTTATGCAGCGCAATATCTATAGCTATTCTTTTTATAGAAGTTCTCTTTTCTATAACTTCCCCAAATCTGATGACAGCAGGTAACGTTAATTTACATACAAAATTTAAATAATATATGCATGAAATGCCATTTTCATATGGACTGGGGAGGGGAAATTAATTCTATGCCATTATGATGGGGATTGAAAAAACATCAATTTAAAATGACATACTTTTGAAATAGATTGTGGCTTAGATTTCAGCTTTGTTCTAAACTAATAAGAAATGCCATCAGTTAGCCCTGTTGCAGGACTTATTAAAAATGCACTTGAGCCGCACACTGCTTAATTTTTAATTGAAATTTAAATTAATTAAGTCAGGGCTAATTAATGAATTTATAATTGAATAGTAAATTACAGCGCTCCCAAGAAAAAAAATGGTGAAGGGGAAGTGCAGCATTTGCAAATCCCTGTGTAAAAATAAACTACACTTCTGCAGTCTAACTTTGAAGTTCTTGTTCGATGTTACTGGCAAGCTGTCTGTTGTCAGTCCAGCTGTAATTTTCCATGGCTCTCAATTTAAAAAAAAAATAATGGCACAAGGGGGAGAAGAAGGGTGGGAATTTGTACCTCTAAAAGTTAATTTCACTGTGTAGTATTTAGGAAATCACTGAAAATACAGTTCACTGAAATATAATCAATGTTTGTGGTTGCTTTCTGATTTACAAAATCACTTTTGCTTCATCTCTGGTGTTTCTTTCTCTTCTTCCAGGTACATGGAGATCTTTCCGCTGGCCATGGACTCCTGGTGGAGTTGATAATTACATTCCAGCTGGTTTTTACTATTTTTGCCAGCTGTGATTCAAAACGAAACGATGTCACTGGTTCGGTAGCTTTAGCAATTGGATTTTCTGTTGCAATTGGACATTTATTTGCTGTAAGTTAATGGCTTCTCTCAAAAAAAAAAAAAATAGAGTCTTTGTCCCATTATGTCTACTTCAGAAGTAAATGGAAACTTCTGTAGACTTTATAGCTGCTATAGCTACATAGCTGCTGTAGTCTTTACAGGTCCATGCCAAAAAAAATTTTGAAAGTAGCAGGAGGGTCCACTTGGGCTGATGCATCAGAGATTTCCTGCCTGTTCGCATGATGGCTTTGTTAATTTTGTGATGAGACTCTGGAGAGTGACACTATGCACTGTCAGGATTAGATGTCTTGCAAATCCAGGGTGTCCCATAGTGCAAGGAATAAAAGAAATTAAATGACTATCTTTAAGACTCTAATAACAGGCAATATTTTTTCTCTACTTTAGATCAATTACACCGGTGCCAGTATGAACCCTGCTCGATCATTTGGGCCTGCTGTCATCATGGGGAAATGGGAAAACCAATGGGTAACTCTTCTTTCATGCTTCCTTCACCCTAGCAACAAATAGCTATCAGCATTTTTTCATACATCATTTGCCTTTAGCTGTCTATCCTTGCACATCACATAGAGGCTATTGCTGACAGGTGCTGACCTGCCACGTGCTTTGGTATAATCATTCTCTTCTCCTGGAATTGTAATGTGGTACACAGCACACTAGAATAGCATCTTGCTATTCAGGGGGCATTTTGGGGAGGTAGTAGCTTTGGTAGAAAGGAAATCATACAAAAAGTTCAAAACAATAAAAAGCAATCCAGCAAGATGGAAAGAATCAAACTGTTAGAAAGAAAAAAAATCCTCCAAGGCAGATTGCAACCCCCCCAGTCGTGTCGATGAGAAGTTATGGAAGTAATTCTGTTGGCTTCATGTCTCACCTGGCTATACAGCAAAGTCGGGGGCAGAGATACACATTGAGAGCAGGGACCCTCTGTGATCTGTTTCCAGGGGGAGAACCTGTCTTTGCACATGCCCACGCTGAGAGACGAAGGGGTTGCAGCCTGGTCTTTACAAACTAGACCAGATGTTACCTGCTTTTATTAGAAAGCATCCCCTTAACTGGAAGTACTTGTGCAGGAAACAACTTGATAAACAGATTGTGAGTGACACAGTTATTTTTTATAGCGTCCCACTACTAAACTTATCAAAAAACAGTTAATGTTTTATAGGGAGAGATGGATTGCAGCTCAGCCTCCCCGAATTAAAGATAGGGAAAGCACTTCCAGGGACACTTTCAGTACTAACTGTAAGAGTTGCATATTACAGTGTATACAAGGATTTTCTTGATTTTTAAAGTATGGAGCCCACACTGCTCCCACTGCAACT
Organism: Aythya ferina; assembly: GCF_964211825.1. NCBI lineage: Eukaryota > Metazoa > Chordata > Aves > Anseriformes > Anatidae > Aythya > Aythya ferina. The sequence goes on from NC_140297.1 coordinate 118,432,476, forward strand.
AGCAACAGAGATAGCATGGTCTTCAGGCCCTGAGGCTCCAGTTCTGCAAACATAATACCATGTGTAACTTTGCTCCCAAGAGTTATCCTATTGAGGCAGATCTACCCACTTATCAGTGAATGGCTTGTTCATATGAAAAAACTGCTATAGTTTTTCACAAGATTAATTATTCATACTCTGAGGGAGCCTGTAATTTACAACTAAAGCTGTAAATAATAAACAAATGTACTATGTAGAAACTTGTAGGAGAAGCTTATCTGTTGTCCTGGTCGTTTGGAAAGATAGCTGTTTTCTCCTCCTTCAGAGCGGTGACATTAGCATGTCATTAAGAGAAGTCAGTGGGCCTCTGCACCTACTAATGTTACAGAACTGCTCCCTGTTGTACTGAAATAGCTACCCTACAAAATGGTGTGTGTCATTTGCATTCAGTTATACAAATTAGATGATCAGATAGATGGCTGCCTGTTGGGTTCTGCAGGATAAGAAGTCAAATTTGGACTCTTGGAAATGTGAGTCTGAAATATTGTAACAGAACTGCTTGCATATATGCATTAGGATAGGTTTTGTTTCCTTATAAGTTGATCATCATCTTTGGTGAAAATGTAGAAAGAAGATGTTTTCTAGATTGATATTTATTTTGTATGTCACCTGGCAAACAGCACAGATATGTTATCTACAGGTGGAAAATAACCAATGAAAATTTAGAGAAAGCTTCTTGGAAAGAGGTGGATCGATAAAAGTTGACAAAAACATTTCTCTCTGAGGATATGGGCTTGGTTCTCAATCACCTTACTCTTGCTAGTTTAAAAGAAAAGCAGAAATACTAGGGAGTATTGCTGAAGTGGACAAAATACCTGTGAGAGAAGAGAGACTGAGAGAAGGAGGCAAAAAAAAAGAAAAAGGCTACATGGAACTAATGCTGTTAACTGCCTAAGAGGCTGACTCTTGACCTATTTCATACATCAATTTAGAGAAGTCATCTCACTGTTGAGCTCCAGGTCACCACCTGCGAAACTTAGTGTTCTTAACTAGAACCTAGCACTTCTCTGCCTCATAATCTGGTATGTGGGCAGACAGAAGAAGAAAAAAAGAAGACTCTTTTTACAGGTCATGAAATCCAGTGAATGATATGACCTTACACTTCTGGAAAACAGAGTTGTTTTAAATGATTGGGCTAGAGCACGTCACATAAAGTTTTCTGAGTGAAGTCTGTAGTGACATGATTTCCTCTGAGATCCTGGCTTCTTTCTTTGCTGTAGAGCTTAATGCCTATGTTTTTCCCACCTCTCTTTGTAGGTTTACTGGGTGGGACCAATAATCGGAGCAGTCCTTGCTGGTGCTCTTTATGAGTATGTCTATTGCCCAGATGTTGAACTCAAACGCCGTTTTAAAGATGTCTTCAGTAAGGCTACCCAGCCATCCAAAGGGAAATACACAGAGGTGGATGATAGCAGGAGCCACGTAGAGACCGATGACCTGATCCTGAAGCCTGGCATAGTTCACGTGATTGATATTGACCGGGGTGACGACAAGAAGGGAAGAGATCCGTCCAGCGAGGTGCTGTCTTCTGTATGACTAGCAAGGAGCACTGAAAGCAGAGAGCAGCCTGCTAGCATGTCCACAGATATCCTTCCACCTATTAAAGAAACAGATCTCCTCTAAACTGAGCATCTAACATTTCTTAAAAGATATGGTGTGGGCAGCTGCATGGTAGTGGCATCACCAAACCATACATCTGCTTGGTTGGAATATTAAGCCTTCACTACAATTACAATTCCCCATGAATTATTCCAAATTAAGAGTTGTCCCGACTGTTTTCATTCCCTTCTTTCTGGAACAACCCCAAAGTCCAAAAAAAAAAAAAAAAAAAAAAAAAAAAAAAAAGGAGTTGAAAGCATTCTCCTTTAATAAATCAGTCAATAATGAGATGAAGATAGAGATGTTTAACATTCAGATTGACAGTTAAGACATATCAGGAAATGCCTATAGACACGAAGACCTACTTATCAGATTGTTCTTCTGACACTTAATTGGCTGTTGTCAGCTCTCATTAGAATGTCTTATCCATTAAGCTTTCTCTGCAAGGTTCAGGGAGAGCATCAATAGTATTTAAGAGTTCTATCCAAAGTCAAGCAAAGGAATATTGTTTCCACTCACATAGATCTCTATTGCCTTGCAAACTACCTCTGAAAAAAATGGTATTTTAATAGGTTTTGAAAAAAATTCTATCAACCCATCAAATTTCACTCATATGATTTCCTGTATAAATATATTACCTTCATCTCTTCCCAGGAGTAAATGTGCTGAAATTGAATGTTGAAGTCTACCATAATACGGCTGCAAAGCATTTGACTGTACTTCATGCTTGCCCATGTCATTGTCTGTCTGGTGAAACATTCTCCTGGGGTTTGACTATTGACCATTTAGTGGCAGCAGACTTTCAAGGTCATGCAAAGAATATAAAGGCTTTCCTGTTACTTAATAACTCAAATAAGAGATATCAGAAGAAAAGAAGGCATATCTGTTTTCAGTGCACTTGTTCAAATACAGATTTCCGTGCTAATTTATGTAAACTAAAGGTTTAAATTACTTACCTACTTTCTTACAAGATGGTTGGAAATCTGGGGTTTTTAATTTATTAGTAATGTAGAGGGTTTTTAACTTTTAACTGTATTGAAACACTGATTGGGAAATATTTTTTTATAACAGATGATAAAAATATGACTGCTTTTGTTTTTCTGTTGTAGCTGATGCCTAACTAGTTGAACAAGATCCTTGCTTGTTCCACTGCTTGTGCAGTCTTAATTAAACCTCCAGCACCTTCACCAGCTTCTTTATTTGTTGTTAGGAAAAGATGCAAGCACTTGCAGGGTTGTTTTTTTAGGGGGAAAGGGTCATGAAATATTTTCAGTAATCAGTCTTTCCCTCATAGAAGTATTTTGATAGATATAATCACCCCAACAAGACATTTTATAAAGATTGTACTGACTTACTGCTTTTGCTACTGATCAGTGGTTTTGAGTTTTACAATATGCAGCAGCCAAGCAGTCAGGAGCATTACATTATTACTGTAATTGTATAGTTTTATTTTGAAATTGAAAAGCTACTCCTGCCTACTTAGCAATAAGAGGGAAAAAAAAATGCATTAGTCCTGACAATGGGCTGTAATAGACTCTTTGGCTCTTTGACATACTCTACATGCAATTTTTATTACAGGGAATGAGATGATTCTAGCGAGATAATAAACCACTGCTAAACTCAAGTCTGTGTACTTTGATCCAAGGGCAATTCTACTATCCCAGCTCACCAGCACTGTGTAGCCCCAGCATGTCCTGCTGTACTGTTCTCCTAGTTTCACACTTTTCTTGCCTTAAAAAATATGGTAGAGAGTGGCACAAGCTCCCTGCATTGAGCATGAGATTTGTGACTCCTCCATGCACTGCAGTTGGGCTACAGACTTCCTCTGCTCCCCTGGGACACAGCACGTAGCTCATGTGTGCAGGTCAGGGCTTCCTTGGGTGACCCTGGAACAGCTCTGCTTTGTGCTCACGAGTCCTCTCATTCTCTATCATGTACCTGTGTGGAGTCTGGTAAAACAGATGATATTTGTCCCTAGCTGTGCCTCTGACACAGCAACAGCATCACACTTCAAGGGCTTGAGTATAGTTAGGGAATTGCTTGGCAGATACAATGTCAGATCACAGATAAGAGCCAAGCAGGAGCTGAGTAGCACTGGTAAGGAGCTAAGCCACAGCAAGGACTGAGTCTCCTGGGGAAGGGCAGGTGTTTGGATTCCTGTATGCTTCTCCTCAGATAGGTAAACATCATGCTAAATAGATTCAATCAGAAAGATTAAAACTCGTGTGCTTTTTTGTATGTGTGTGTAGGCATTTGTTCTGACTTTATTGTTTTGTTTTGTTTTATTTCATTTTGTTTCGTTTTGTTTTGTTCAAATGCTGTGTTTGTTAAAGGGACACTTTGATTAAACCTTTTGCATGGATTAAGCAGATAAAATGAAGAGAGTAATACACATAGCACTGGTGGATTGTTAGGAAATTTTTTACATTTTCATATTTAAAAACACTCCTTAGAAGCTCATTTATGAAGTGAATTTTGCATGGTACTGTATTATTTAAATAAGAAACTGATTTGTTTTATGCTTGAGAGTCCTTGGCATGATGGCATGATACTTTTCTCCACCCAGCCTGATTCGACTGCTGAGGATAGCATAACAAGAGCGTGGCGCTAGCCAATTCAATTGGGAGGATTTTTTTTCCTTGGAACACACTTTTTTTAACAAAGTGTGGATACCACTCAGAGCCAGTCCTGGGAGAGCACCTCGCTCAACAGGAGTATTGGACATAAGATGCTGAGACTCCTGAAAAGATCAGGAGAAAAAAGGAAGCTGAAGTAAAGAGACCACTAGACCATAAAAGATGTTGCCATGCATTGGACAAGCGAAATATGGTAGGCCTGCTCCTGCTCCCATGGAATGAGACTCGTGGTTAGGTTTGTCGTTAACTACAATGGAAATGATCCTGAGCTATTTAGGGGTTTGATGGCTTCTGTCATGGACTTCACTGTAGTTTTTCCAAAATAAGAGCTTTTAGTCAAGATAGTTATTTCTGGAAGGAGATACATTTGACTTGAGGTTTATGACCCACCCTAAAGTAAATTTTTAGGTGTATGTGCCACCAAAGCTGGCTCTACCCCACAACAAGAGATCACCATTTTATGTGATGATCACCATTTATGTAAGGGAATGTCATACTTCAGCATCCCTTATGACTTAGCTTTAAAATGCAGGGATATGTGCTTTTCTAAGTTATTGCACAGTGGTATCATCATCATAAAATAGTAAAATTTTGTTAAATAATAGACTAGCATGATCTTTTCATGTATTGGAAATAAAGTATTTATTGGTTTATGTTGGTTGATAAATATCACAGTAAGTTTGATGGGCATTTCACCATTAGTTTGGGTTCCTAAAAAAATATGGATGAGTCTTACTCCTTCATGATGGCACAGTTCTTTAAATATTGTTATATATTCATAATATTTAATCACTGGACATCAGAAAAAAAAAGGGATGAAAGTTAAAGGTGGTTACACAGAGTCACACAAATATCTTTCAGGTTGCACCATTTCCAAGGCGTTTATCAGCCAAATTCTAAACATTCTCATGAAAGAAGAAATAAATAATAATAATAAAACAAGATTCCTTCAGCATTTTGAGTTGTCATAAGCTTTCTCCTGTTAAAGTATATGTAAATTGTACCTTTTTTTTTTTCATTCAGTGGAAGCAGGAGCAAGACATGTCTCATATGCAGTGTTTAGGCTTGTCACATATATTTACACATGATTTTTTCAAAATGAGTTTTATTTCTGATTGTTAATTAGCCATGGTACCTGCACAAAAAGCTAAACAGCCTTCAAATAGGATTTCCACCTTTCTAGTGCTTGGCAACAGAGCAGTTGCTGTTGTGCCCTGCAACATTTTATCTTCAGTCTGTGTAACACATGCAGGATATTATGCACCATCCAGTATTTATAATCTAAATAAAATATGTGAAAATTTATGTTGTGAACCTTTTTGTCTAAGGTGAGAGAAGAGAACACCATACAAAATTTGTCTCAAATCGACCTATGTGTGTATCTTAGTTTCTCAAGGACTTACTAAACAGATGTGATGCAAATTCAGACTGAATTACTTGTTACACGGTTACTTACATGATCTAAATCATACTGATGCAGTCTCTGTAATTTAAGACAAATGAGGTAGAGCAAACTAAGCACAAGGATTTTTCCACAAGACTGCTTATTGTGGTAATGTTAGTCACCATGGTATCAGAACTAATGTTATAGGACTTAAAATTTCCTTATGTTACATTTGGAATAATCTACTGAAAAATACACTGTGAAATAATATATGATTTTCTGGTTCCCACTTGTACTCTACTGTATCTCACACTACTGTTGCAAATAAATTACCTGTTTAAAAAAAAAATAAAGTAAAATATCATTTGGTCATTGAAAGCATTCAACGGTCCTAAAGATCACAACCAAAACATAAGAAAGAAAAAATAATCCAGAAAATTGAGTATGCCTAAGAGGAGCCTGGAATTGTGTGTGTGCAGCTGAGAATGAGTTATTTACTGTAGAAAAGATAAAATCTGTCAGTAAAGAGATGTGATTGCAAAAGGTATAATATCTTTACGCAAACAAGGTAAACCAACTAGAGCAAAAGTTTTGCTGGTGTACATACACCACCGATTGTGCCAGATGGGTTTAAAACTCATGTGGAATAATGGAGAGCTAAGGTTTTATACAAGTGATAGCAATGATGCAGGCACTTCAGAGCCCTTTTGCTATTGCATGGGTTTTGAGACCAAGCTCCCATGAGGAGCTTCAACATGAGGCAGCATCAACATCAGGTCCTGTAGGGATAATGTTCTTTGTTGTCTGTGCCCTTACTTGGAATGCAAAGTTTAGCTCCTAAAACATGTATGACACTAATGCAGAGAGTTCTTTACAATTATTAATATGAAAACCCATCACCTGGGGGAACACCTAATCAGCAGGAAGAGCTGAGAGCAGACTCATACCTGACACTTTGCACTTTCAGAGATTTGGCTCTTGCCTTCAGCTGCTGCAGAGGTAGCTTCAGGGATATCTCTCAAGGGGCTGAAGTGTGTATGTGGCTGTGTGTGGCATATATCTTACTACACCTTACTGAAATGGGCTCCCAGGACAATCTAGGCAGAACTAGACATTATTTTGTGGTCACAAACAGGCAGGAGCCACTTTGACATTTTGGGACTATCTCAAAAGAGGAGCTAACAAGAAATGATGTAGCTGCCTCCAGGGTTAGGACACAAGAGTCCTGGGAGGGACAGTAGAACAGCAGTGTAGGCAAGGGAGAGCTTTGTTTTATAGCTCTCACTGACACTGTGGTGTCAGAGGATAATGGTCCCTATCATACGAGGACTTGCATGTAGGCTTGTGGGATCACACCAGAGCCACTGAACATCGTACTGCATAATACCAGGTGAGTGATATCCTCACTCTGAGCATCAGTGGGAACACAGGCTACAGCAGGAAACTGCAACTGTGGCCCAGCTGTCTTCTTAAAAAGAGAACTGAGAGTGTAGATACTCCCAATATCAGCTTCCTTTTGAACCTTCCTTTCACTTTAGAGTCCCTTATCTGTTGCAGATTGTGGTGCATTGCAAATGTTATAAGCTGCTTAATTTATATCAGCCTGATAGCTTTTATCTTAGCTATTAATTTCTTTTGACCTCTCTTACCTCATTAGAAAAGCAATCCTTACAAGTACAAAGACTGTGGAATAATCTAGCTAAAAAAGCAGTTGCAAGGTTCTTTTGAAAGGCAAAAGGAACTTATATTATTTGTCTCTCACCTTGTGGTGTAAGACATGCAGAGGCAGAGGCTTTCTTTAGGGCTCGATGGGCATGCCTGGCAAACATGGTTCCCAGCCACTCTTCTCCACTCACCACAGCAATGGCCTTCCTCTGATGTTTCATTTACACTTCTTTTTTGATATGAATCTTCATATAATGCTCTGGAACTCACAATATGTATAAAAGTTTATATTAGTCTACTCTGTAAGTGTGAAAGTGTGTACATGAAAGTGAGCTGCACAAAAATGAGCAACTGGATTTACTCCTGGGAAAGGACAAGATCAGTGGGTAAATCTGTGGGAGGTTGGCTGCCATTTGAGATTGCTGCATGCTCCACTGAGATCCCAATGACTCATTTATTTCCAGTTATTTCTGAGACATATGGATTTCAGCCTGAAGAAGGGTCAGGGCTGTCTCCTACTGCCATGGACTGAATTGGGTTCTTCTGCTCTTCCTTCCAAGGATCAGCTGTCACAAGTTGTTTTTTTCCACACATGAAACATTCAAAAACTGTTTTTCTTACACATTTTGGAACCTTCTAGCATTAGAAATATTTCACCATTATCCTATTCTACCTTACAGTTTGCCTCATTTCTTATGTAGGGATTGTTGCTTTCCTTTGGACCAGCAGATCTCAGGGCATTAGAGATACATTAATTTTTCTCAAAGATTCCTTTGATAATTCCAGATATCTCCAATATTTTTTTTTCTGTTATTTAATTACTTCCATTTGCGTGGTATCTCAGTGTCTAGCTGCCTAGTGATCACATCTTCAGATCAGAATGCATGTTGATTTGGTTTGGTTTTATTCCCTGCCTTCCCAGCAGGATGAGCTCAACAGAGCTGGAGCTTAGTCTTCTGAGCATCCTCCCCTGAGCTTCTTCAAGGGGCTGCTACCTCTCCTTGGTCTTGTGGCCACTCTCTGCATGTGGCAGCAGAGAAGCCTCAAAGGGGTGCTTATTATTTACCCTGACTTGCCAGAGCCGTACAGTACTCGGGGTAAATCTTGCCTTATCTTCACAGAAAAGACAAAGTTAGTTTGCACCAGCTGAACCCAGTCTTAGAGAATTGCAGTAAACAGGGACCCAGCAAGGAAATAATCAATTCTGAAAGATTGGATTTGGGCTTGTAGCAAGTCCCTGGGCTCCGATTTGAAAGAAAAACATCAATAGGGAAACTGGAACAATGGTAGATTGGCCCTGTAAGTTCTGAACATATGCACATGAATATCCAGTAAGAAAAAGCTGAATGCTTCATGATTAAACATGACAGAGTAGGGACAAAATGAACTCTGGAGATCAGAAAGATGTACATAGATGTTGGACTCTGCTTGCCCACAGGTATAGCTCCAGAGAAACAGCTGCACAGCATCTTCTCAGAGCTGAGTCAGACCAGCTGTACAGGCTAGGATGCACACAAACACAAATGTTTCAGACACAAGGCTTTTTTGTTTTTTACCCTCCTTCCACAGCTGCCCAGCACAGTTCAGATTTACTGGAGGCAAACATTGCTGGGGCATAAAAGCAGAAGCTTCTGTGGCCTCCAGACTAAAATGAAAAAAGCTTTGTGTCCTCCAACCTCTTCACTTTGAAAAAGCCCAGCAAATACCATGGAAGGAGCTTTAACAGAGGAGGTCAAAAAGTTCATCTGGATCCCTCAACATCCTAGTCATTCCTGGGGCTATCCTTAGAGTACTATTCCTTAGGTTAAATTATCGCTGTGTAAATATAATATCCCCCAACTCCTTGTACCACTAGCCTTTCTGAGTTAGAATAAATACCCTTTGGATGAGTGCAGCTGAAGAACATCTGAAGTTTATATATAGCAGCTATTGCTATTGTGTCTGAATGGTGAGGAAAAGGTCAAATCAAAATTATTTTATTCTCTCCCCAGTTAGAAAAAATTATTCGTCTGCTTGTATTTGTGTGGGAGTTTGGTCTTTTTTCCTCTTGTCTAACTATGTTCCTTTCAGGATATCCATGCTATATTTTACCTCTTCTACAGGTTGAATCCTCAAACATTTTATAAAACTAAGTAGAACACTTCATTTTCTCATCTGGTGAAACCTTTTGTTATCCTATTTATTTATTTACTTTTATTTTTTTTTCAAATAACGTCACTTGAGGGTGTTTTAACTTTTCTAGCTGATTGAGATCTTTGCTTTGCAAGATCTGGTGGCACTTCCCATCACATGGTCTCCATTTCTCTATATTTTCTGCACAGACAGTTGTCCCTTCAGTGAAGACCCTATGGCAACTGCTGAGGTTTTTTACAATGAAACTCCAAGCATACAAATTTCTCATTCAGATCCTTCTTTTTCATGTTGTTTTTTGTTTGTTTGTTTGTTTGTTTTGATTTGTGTTTTTCTTTCAAGATGGTATTTTCCATAATAAAACACACAAAATCTCCATAAACTTAATTTCATGATGAACCAGAATTTTTCCTGAAGTCTTACCCTCTTATCAATGTTTCCAACTTCTTGTTAATTATTTTGAACTTAACATTAAAACCTGCATATCTGAGAGAAGTTACTGAGTAATGTTTGTGTTTCCTGTATTCTATTCCATTTGTTTCATATTTTCAGTGTTTGAGGAGTCAGTAGCTTTTGTGACAAGTATGTGTAAACTTTTTGTAAAGGAAGAAAGCTCATATTCTGGCAGATGTAAGTAGATTAACTGGAGTCTTAGGTACTGGAAGGAGCCTGAAAAGCTGCCATTTTATATCTTTGCAAACAGAAATTTTAGTCAATAGTCACAGTTTCAGTGAGAACTGAAAATATATAATTCAACCATGAAGTGAAAATCTAGATACTGAATTCAGCTCTGCGATCAGTGGATGGAAAATCCAAATCATACCTCTCAGCCCTGGGAATGGCTTCCAAGAGATTTTCCAAGTACAAAAAAAAAAAAAAAAAAAAAAAAGCCTTGTATGGTTTGGGGCTCAACCATTTCAGCTGATACAACTACTTAATCATTTGAAGTTTCTTTTGCCTAAGAGCAGAAGTACTGCCCCTTCAGAGTGTCTCCTTGGGCAGAAGATGGAGAGAGAGATGGACTTCACATATCTGAACTCACCTGTGAGTTTAACACAACAGCAGAAAATTAGACATGGGGTTTGGCATTGCCAGTTAATGAGGAGGCAAGCTGGGGAGGCATGCAGAGAAGGGAACAAGCACTTGGCAAATCTAGAAATGACCTGTGTTGCTCCAGGCTGTTCCCCTGACAGCTTCTATAGAGCCATGAATGCAAAGTTCCTCCCTCCACATCCAAGAAAGTACATGAAGAACCTAAATAACAATAGGTTTTCCAGCTCCCAGAAGGAAATTCTGTAGCACCCCATAGCTAAAACAGCTTTCAAACACTGAATTATGCAGTCCTAGGAAATGTTTAAAACTATTTTACAATTACAATTTTATATTCATATATAATTTTAACATTTAAAATTACATATATGTGTTATATAAATATGTGTCTATATGTATATCATATATGTGCATATATTATAAATAGTTAAACAGTCTTGAAGTGCTCTGGGTACCATCATGTTTTAATGGTAAACTTTAACAAGGAAGATAAAGCAGGCAGCCTGACACCCATAGTTCTTTTCTGAACATTGTTACTTTCTCTCTTATGAGTGTTAACATTTCTACAGCCAACATGAAGTGTTTATTCTGCAGATAAATCTGAAAATGGGAGACTTTACTCTCACGGTTGTTACAGGGACAGCATTTTCCACATGGTTTGATTTGACATGAAGCTACAAATGTTCTGTGTAAATATCAAACTGTAAAATACCAGCACTGAGTAAAAGTAATACAGCTTGCTTTTGCTGAAATCTGATGGTTTTCTTGTCTGCTTTGTACCTTCTTGAAAGCAAGGCCAGGTCAGGCATCACTTCCCATGATAGCAATAGGTCTTACCAGACCCTTTCGTTCAGAACATCACCAGAACCAATCTATTACAGACATTTATTTTCTTGTGGGTCCTTCTGTCTGCCTGAAGCACCTTTGGTGATGACAATCCATTGACAAAAATAATGACAAGAATATTTATTTTGTTTATTTTTTAATTATTTTTTTTTAACAGACCAAACTTTACTAGTGAGTTTGATGCCTATAACATAGGCATGTCATTTCCTCAAGTCAACTATTTTTCTTCTGCAGGCCTACATACGAACCTAAAGGAAAGATGATGCCAAAATTACTATCTTGATAATATAATTATGCATTATGGCTGTGCTTCCCCTGTCACTCCTTAATGTCAGCAGCAGGGCTGTAGAAACCAGCTCAGCCACAGGTATAGTGTCTTTATGGCTGATAACATGAAGCCTCCTTCCTCTTCCTCCCTGTTACCATTTATCCTGACTGAGGACATTGCAATGGGTGGTCTGATATTTCTCAGCTGCCCCAGACTCATGAGTTTGAGCTTAAGGTTGAAAGACAGAGTTAATGAGCACCTTGAGGACATGTAGTTGCCTTCCACACACACACACCTGGAGTACTGCATTCAAATCTTGTGGCCGCCAGCACTAGAAGGGCATGGAGATGTTGGAGTGAGTCCAGAGGAGGGTCACAAGGATGCTCAGAGGGCTGGAGCACTTCTTCTGTGAAGACAGACTAAGGGAGTTGGGGTTGTTCCCAGCCTGGAGAAGAGAAGGCTCTTAGGAAACCTTATGGCAGCACTGGAACAAGTTACCCATAGCAAGGGGGATGGAAATAGATGATCTTTAAGCTCCCTTCCAACCCAAACCATTCTATGATTCTGTGATTAAATAGGGAGAGGCAAGAAAAGGCAAGCAACGCTTGTGTCTCCTTAGTAAAGACAAGAGAAGGAGATGAGATTTGTAATGACATTAGGAAAGATTTACAGTAACTTATGTGCCAAATCCAAAACATTAGCATTTGTGCACTAGGCCTCAGAATCAAAACAGTCTCTTTCTGAAGTCAGATGAGTTTTAAATTATTTTTATTTTTTAAACCTTGTGTGATCATCTGTTACAATCGTGAGAGCTGGAAATTTCATAATCTGAGACTCCAGGTCTTAAAGAATAACCCCAGACCGATAATGAAGACTTTACTAGTAGTTTTGTTATTATATGCTTGCTCTAGCTCTTGATTTTTAATGATGTTGTGCCCTGTAACAAATGAAGCAGGTGAAGTGTCTCCACTGGGAGTGACTCAAGGATTAAATGCTGTCTGGAAATAGGGGTGGTTATCCTTCTCACAGTACTCCATGGGAGCTCAATAAACCCCACCTCTAGACAGCTCAAAAAGGCTCAAAAAAAAAGTGGCCTTGTCTCAGACAGTGTAACCATGAAATGCCAGAGATGCTGCAGCAGTGGTGTTGGTTGGCTCTGTACAGTGTGATCCTGCTAGCATAAATCGTCTATGGGAAAAACTGTTCGTGTTAAGGATAAATATTGTTTTAAAAACAGATGGTAAGATAAAGAGCATGAAAGCAATCACTTCAAAGACATTTCATGGCACAGTGTATCTCATATTAAGAGCTTCACATTAGGAATCACACTGTATTTCAGTCCTTTTGATTCAATTTGTTGGCCTGACTAGTCCCTCAGAACATTCCTTATGTGACCCTCAGAACTTCTGTCAAAATCCAGTCGTGAGCCAATCTCATAAGGGAGGCAAGAGTTTATGCTGCTAATTAGTAAGGCCAACTAAAAGACGAGCTCACAGTCCCAGAGGCAGCAATAAATTGTTCTAATCTCTGTTAAGAAATGAGATCTCCTTTTTATGCTGGACGTCACCTACTCAGTCAAACTAATGTATGGAAACAAATCTGTAATGCTGTGCTGCAAGAGTAAGTCAGTATCCTGTCCACTGACAGTGAAAATAAATTATTCAAATGACAAAATGATGTGCTGTAGAGTCCTCATTACCAGAACTAAAGTTAGCCAATTGAAGTGTGCTCCATAAAGAAGCCAGGCTCCTTGGAAGAAGCAAAACTCTTAAGCGTAGGTGCCAGACCTCCAGTCCCAGAAGACTGCAAGTCGTTCCCTCCATCATTGACACAGGCAAGAAGAATTTTTCAGCATGCTTGCTTTTGACAATTAAATTTCCCTACTAGTATAGGCACAGTCTACGCTGTCCTGTATGCATTTCTAGCCATTTTAAGCCATTTTAAAATTCGTTTTAAGCCATTGCTTTTCATGTAGGCTACTGTTGAGATCACTTACTGTGCCAAAGGTTTATATAGTGCCAGTGTTCCTATGACTGGCAATTGCCACTAGGGGACTTCATCATGGAGTGGGACATGTTTGCACAGATACAGCGTGAGAGGATTATTCCTACATTTTGCTCCAGAGTACCCATCTCTTGCAGACTCTGGAACAGAGCAAGTGCATGCTTCTCAGTGGAAGGCAACCTTGGCTAAGCAGTGTGCGATGATTATTTAAACCAACCTGACAGAGTTTGTACAGATACCTTTGAAGCCCATTCACATGATTACTCCTAAGGGTTTTGCTCAGGAGGCAGCAAGGAGACAAGCACATGAAAGTGATGTCTGTGACTCTTAGACTTTTTTACAAGAGGACTTCTGATGGTCAGCTGGATAGAAAACCAACATGCAGAGTGTGCTGACAATATGTGACATCTGCAAGCACTGTTACCCAATTATTTTTAGGGGACTCCTGTTTAGAATATTAATGCCATAATACTTGAAAGTAGATTGCTTCATCTTCTTGACAGCAACCAGGCTGACAACATTGTACAGCAGCAGTGGCGTTTCTACCAATCAGAGATGTGGTAATAGCCTTGTCAAATTATTTAGGAAGGCTGTGGGTTTTACTCCTTGATGTTTATCACTTTTCATTACACAATATTCTGTACCAGCAGGTCAGATTTCCATTATTAGGAGTTAACTGTAGTATGATAACCTGGAGGTCAGGGCTTCACTGTACTAGGAACTGCGCAAGTATAACAAAGAAATGATCTCTGTCCCAGAAGCCTGGCCTTCATACTAGAGGGCTATTGGCTGGAGTGGGGATAAAACAAACAGCCCTGGGGAGCTGAGGGAACTCAAAACAATGCAGAGGCAGCCAGGAAAACAAGGATCGCATCAAACCAGGTGTGAACTGCAGGAGATTCTCTTCAACTTTCTGAAATGCCTCACTAACACAAGAAATCTTCCACTAGATTGTACTGATAGAAATGTGTATAAATTGTACTTATTCGACACATATATGTGTGTTTGATTTGTGTTTCAGATATACATTAGAATTTGGTATATTTCCTGACTTTCTACAAAAATGAAAGTAAATGACACAGAATATATGTGGACTTACTGTTGAAAGAAAAAAAAAAAAAAAAAAGTATCCTCTATCAAGCAGTATTTTGATACAAAGGTATTTCTTCACTAATGTGAAGA